>NC_056737.1:1401020750-1401140750 GCF_019279795.1 Protopterus annectens
CACTGTCTTAATATTGTGCAGGCAATGACCTCTCTGTTCATACTTCTAAAAAAAAAATATCTTAAAAAAAGCACATTTCATTAAAAATTATGCTTTTTCTCAAGAAAGATTGCTATTTTTGTCTTTCAGAGGGCTTTTTGTTACTAAATCTAAATACCCCTCACAATGAGCTTTTGTAACAAATAAAATCCATTTAATCTTTCCAGCAGTATCCCTCGCTATGTAGTTTATTTAACATTTTTAAGCCACTAGTTCATTTATTTTCCTGTATGTCCTGACCAAAGTGCGTATTACAAAAAATGTTTCCTAAAGCATGGCTTGATAACTTTATTTCTTTATAATAAACTTCAAAATGTATTCCTAACTTACTTGCTGCTAGAATCCCTCAATACAAATAAGTGTCTGTATACACTCTTCTGAATGTTAGAGACTTCTCCATGTGTCATTCTAAAATATTAGCATACCTTTTTAAATAATGCTACACATTGTCTCTTTATACTAAGTGCCCTTCCCAAACTAAATTTTTGACTTAACAATGGCTATTACCACAACAACAGGCACAAGGAACCCCCCCAAGCCAGACTTGTTCTGATGTAAATACATTACCCACTTACAACATGCGTTCAGTCTATTATCTCACAGAGCTCCATAAATAACCTATACAACTTTGCCTTTAATGGAGTCCATATAATATAAACATTACTTACATTAGGAATAAGGGAATAACAAAACTTTATAACTTACTCTTTCCTTTTTTCTTCAATTTCAGCTTTATCTTATGTGTTTTTTCAAACTAAAACAGATTGCAATAAAGCGTAAAATTATTAAAATAATATAAAATAGAATAAAAGAAAATAAAAAACAAATCACATTAAAACACATAAACAAGATTAAAATGAAGACTGTAAACAGAGTTAGAATTACAGTCCAGGTTTAACTGAGAAAACCCTAAGATTGGTTCAAATAAAGAAAATAAGCCAAAAATAGGACAGAAGATAGTCATCCCATATCACTAAACACCAATTCAGATTTTAAGAGACCTGCAGAAACTAACCAAATTAAAATGCTCTTGAGGCCACTGAGGAAGTATGCTGAAAGGTGAATGAATGATGAATGTTTCTAAAAGTACTCAGGTAATCAGCAACAACCCCCACCCCCAAGATGATGAGCACAAAGTCCAAGACAGGGCAGTATAGCACCACAGGATCCTGCAGATAAGAAATCCAGGACATGCACAGACTAACAAGACCTTAAAAAACAATTTTAGGCTGCATTCCACAGGTATGGTATGTTGGTATTATGAAGTAACAGTGAGTAACCTGGCTGTGGAGTTCTGTACCAGCTGCAAAATGTATTTGTGATAAGTCGTACTTCAGTGGCTATGTTATTTTTGCTTATTTTATTTTCTATTTCTTTCATCTGCTACTCCCAATTGTACTTTGCAGGATCTTCCACATAGAACACTAAAAATATATGTAATTGGCTGCTTCCCTATACTGAATACCCTCTTCCTTTCATTCCCCTTCCCCTGAATGGTCACTTTGATATCTCTTTTCCTTATCGATATAAATAGTACAAACCCAATCTGATCACTTTTTTTACAACTTTGTCAATATTCTTATTGCCATCAGCCCACAAAACAAATGGTATCTGCATATACTGTTTTTCTGAAAATACCCCCAGATTGTGTACAGTTACTGTTAATCAATGTAGCCTGAATGGTTTCCCTCACCACTAGGACTGCCTCAGTCTTTTTGTCTCACTGTATTCTTAACTGCCTTACTTTAACAAATAAAGACCTCTGTTTGGTTATCACTGTAACACAGATAGTATCCATAGAAATATTAGTAACTTTGGTGCCCTATAATCTTTCTACATCACAAACTCTAATGCAGTATCATTAGATAACCAGTCCATAGCTACACTTTAATCACACCACTTCATAACTTCTCTTTCCCATTTTTAAAATATTCATTACAGTACTTAGAAAAGTAAGATATAGTATCCCTTAATACTATAGCATTGATCTTAATACACTTCTTAAATAATTTTGGCTCTATTTCATATTATCTTTCTTAATATTTTGATGAGGGAGCTTGAGAATTAATTAAACCTCTAGCTGACCCTTCTCTAACCCAGTTTATGGTGCAATGTGATAACACAGTCACCTTGGCATGCTCTGTTATTTCTTATTTTTTCCCTGTTATTTAGTAATGGGAAAACAATACACTATTGTTTCTTATTTTGATATAATTCATTAGCTACCAAGTCATTTCCAGGAAGCCTTTTTTATGAGGGCATTAATGGCCGTCAATAACTCATTTCCTTTAACTGGTCTGCTTAACATATTACTTTCTGAAGTGGAGAACCATTTCTTACATGATAAAGCATCACTGTATCCAGTCTGCTTAACACCACAAAATGTCTTATACATTCCATCATTAACCACTTTCAACACACCTGGGATAGCATATGATTCCTGTTTGTTATTGTCAAGCTAGGCCCTTGGGCCGATAGCCTAGTACCTACCTATGAACCTATGAACATAACAGAATGTTTTTATATTTGTTTTTTGAAAGATCTTATTTGTTTCTTAATATTGACACAAGCTAATGTCATAGTACAACCTGCTAATTTATTAACCATTTTACTTTTCTTTATTCCTTTAGTGACCATCATCCCTTGAAATATTCCATAATCATACAGTGAATACCAATGCCTGCTAAAATAACTCAGATTCCCTTATCTCATTAGTTACCTTTTCATATTTTGCCACCATCACAAAGTATTGATGTAGACAAACACTTCACTAATAGTAAGGCTGGAATTAGTGTTCCCACACTTGTGTGTAAATCCTATATCATCCTTATCAGGCCGGTCAAACATTTAACATTTTTTTCACTTCTCACAACTTTCCCATTTATCAAGCTTGTCTTCAAATATTCCCAAATAACATAAAGAGATTTTATCCAGCAAACCTAGTCCAATTCTAATATTTGATCCATCCCTCTAATCCCCTGATGAAAATATGCATTAACAATTCTTATCATTTATTTGTTATAAATCACGTCTGCTCTTAACAGTTTCCTCTTGCAAGTTAATTTACCTTTAATATTTTATACTGACAGTATTTTAGAATTATTCTATAGTTTCACAAATACCTCTGTCTAGTAAGGCTCACAAGCAATGATGAAAGGTACACGTTTCAAATCTCATCTTATTTCTATATAATGATTAATCTTTACATTTTGAAAAAACTTCACAGTTAATATTTATCGGTAATCCCACTGATGTTTGCAGATTATGCAAGCTACAGCACTATTTACATTTAATGTTCCACTCTCGTTTTTCAGATATTTTTGTTCATCCCTGTTTATTTTCTTACGGTCCTTCAAGTGCTAGGTGCCATAACATCCCTTTTGGCTGTTTTCCACACCTCAATATATTACAAATCCTTCATGTCTGAATTTATCCCTGAAAATTAATTGTGTACATATTCCTACAACTCATCTGAACATGCCCTTCCTCTTCTTATCCATTTTGATTTTGCAAACTATACTGCTTCATCCTTTCTAGAGCTACCACCAGAAGGTTCTGGATCTACTTCTGAATGTATAATCATTTCTGCCCACCATATAATGCATTGCTGTCTCCTCCTCCATGACAATCTTCACCTCCTCTTTTAACACTATGTTCCTGTGAATACATTGTATCTTTTGCCCAGTTTGTTTCCTTATATGGTCATTGCCAGGTTCACTTAGAAGATACAATGTTTCTTGCACTTCCTCCTTATCTCCCACATCTGTCCATCATGCATAGGCAATCCTTATATCTATAATTTTACTGGACACAGGGTATGCCTACAGTCACCTTCTCAATGAGCAAACCGTAAACAAAATTCACAGTGTGCTACTTCACCTGTATAATTTAAATATTAAGGGTTGCCACAATAATGACAATGCATCTTATCCATTTCTATAATATTATGTAACTGATTTCTCCATCAACTATCCATAGCTTCCACCTTTAAATGTCATCTTCCAGTCCATTCATTTACTTCAGCATGAAATGTAACATGATTATCTATAACAACTGACTCTGAATCACTACAAAGAAATACACAAATGACACTTTCATTTCTTAATAATTTGGTATCAAGTCTAATCAGGAAGTTAATTAAAGGTATAAGGGAAGAGTTTGCACATGGTGCCATGAAAGCACAGCTACTCAGCCTTTTCCTGTAATGTCCCCCAGAAGTTGCAAGGGCATAAATTTCTTTTTAGCAACAGCACCTACTGAATGTCAAATACCTTCCATCCACTTTATTACTCATTCATTCACTATATTCGACCAGCTACTAACAACTTCAACTAAGAAGCTCACAGTTTGGTTTAATGGTGTTGCTTTCATTATGAATTAATATCATTCAGTATTATTTACCACGTATATTAGTTAAAAAGGACTTAACAATGAAAGTGAGACAAACCCTTTCAATATGGAAGACTCAAAATGAGGAATATTCCTCATAGTATTGTACCTGTACCTGTTACTAACAGGCAGTGGAAAGGCCTAGTTTGTGTGTGTGTGTGTGTGTGTGTGTGTGTGTGTGTGTGTGTGTGTGTGTGTGTGTGTGTGTGTGTGTGTGTGTGTGTTTTAAAAGTATAGCCAATAAACTTTCTGCTACAAAAATATATAGGGTGTTCCATGATGAAAACTTTGTCAAACAGAAACTCTTGTCTTTTATCAGAAAAAGATAAAATGCATAAATAAGCAGGATGAAATCCACCTGAACAGCATGACTGTTGAACGTACATCTTTATCTTTTCCTCTGGATGAAACACATACGTGACAATCACGTTGTGTCCTAGGTTTCTTACAATACTGATAGAAGCTTTTCTGTACAACAAGAACTGCTTCATTGAGTTAAATTAACCTATTCTGTATTTGACAGTAGGCATTGTAGTAATTTTATCAAACACACTTTCTCAGTCTCTTTTACACTGAAATGCATAAATGGGAAAAAAAGCCAAGTTGGTGGTTTTACTGGGCAAATTTGAGTTGCCAATCCTGTGTAGCATTGTACATCAGTCGATATGCTGTTTACATGATATCAGTTAAATTTAAATAGGCTGTGAAGGTTCTAGATAAAACAGTGCATTTGTTTAATGGCAGAAATATATCAGAGGACTACAGGAAGCATGTGCTCTTCCTGGGGGATGTAGATGCCACAACTGTAGACCTATACAATGTTGTGCAGTAAAATGCCTCATTGTTTTCAGCAATGAAATAATGAAGCTTGGGAAGGTATATTAAATCACAGATACACCTTCACAGGGAGAAATATAAAGTAATGGATTTTGTGCTATTATTTTTATAACATATGTAAATGGACACATGAAATCTCTTATCTTAAAGTTTCAGTACATCTCTTTCCTTTACATAATTTCTTGCCCTAGGCAAATTCTTAGGCAATTTTTTAAAGATAGGATCCTCTAAACACAGAATGCACCTTATATTGTGCTCTATGTTAACATCCCAACAATATATACTGTATGTTAAGAAGATTTTGTGATATACATGACTAGACACTAGACACATGGACAGATGATAATAGAATGTGAATATTAATGTGACTATCCCATTTAATCTGCTACTGATGTGTGCCACAGCAATTCCTCATCATGGAAGCAAAGAATTTTCCATATGTTCATTTGAAGTTTTAACAGTCATGTATTTATATGTAACAGTAAATAAGAAGTCCTATAATGTGCACTTCTCTAATAAAACAATGTCCTACAAATAATACCATCTAAAGAATGATAAAAATGAGAAGCAGACCCCCAAAAATGTTCTACTGCCACAGCTTGTCAGCAAGAGACAACACCCAGGCATTAGTACCAGAAATCTTTAAGCATTTTTGTCAACATGATAAAATAGGTTATGTCCGAGTTCAAACTTGCCTGTGTTGGAAAAGTAAATAACAAGTTAAAAGTTTCAGTTACATTAGTCATCTCTATCATGGAGTCAACCACCAGGGACCAGAGTACCTTCCAGCACTTTTCTTGTACTGTAGGTCCAGAACCTTTATTAAATTCAATGCCTTGAATAACATCTGTGAGCTGTGACAATATCAATATGATTAGATATACTGTCAAATACAGATATTTCAAAAGCTGGTACTTGTGATAGTAGAGGACACTATGACATTAGAGCTGAGAAGTGGTATCAAACATTCTGCAAAGTTCAATTACAGAAACTGACAGCTGGACTTATTTTTCAGTCATCTACAGAAGATGTTATTTGTCTCACATCAGTTTCAAGTAAGGAAACGATGACAAATAGGACTTCACCGACACTTGGTTATACTCATGCCAGGTGCTGTCTTAAAAGATGGCATATCCAGCTATGAAGTTTATTAGTTTTTTTAGCCAGTGGATGTAAAAATGATGACAGTACAGTTCTACTGAACCAGGCTAACCAAAGCATCTTTGAAGCTGGAAAGAATATCAAACAGAAATATCATGAGAAGTAAACAAACACATTGCTAGCTTTCATTGTTTTGAAATTAACTGACACTGATGCATAAAGCACTGGGTAAACAATGCATTACACTAGCTAGATAATGTATAACAGTAATTACAACTGTCACTGATCAGTAGAGATGACAGTCATTGCTTTTGATACACATTGTAAATGCACAATTTACATATCCTCCACCTACACATAACATTGTTTTGTGGGGCTTATAAGCAAACATATTAGAGTATGGCAAAATAATAATAGAAAATGCTACTGTCTTCTAAAAGTTACTGTCCTGGTTGGTCCTCTGCATCGCTCTCAGTCTCTTCTCTCAAAAATCAGGGACAAAGCCAAAAATGATGAGGGACAACAGACTGAAATCAGTGACACTTTTAACTGTTGACAATATTCACTTAAAAACTGATCAAATAAGACAATTTGTATTAATTTGCAAACAGGAAGTCTGAAATTATAATGCCTGGGATTATTTAAGAACTTAGATTCTCACTGTTTTGTCACAAAATCACTAAGTGAGGGACATCTTGTGACTTCAAACCATGACAAAGTAAGCATGCAGAGTCATAATGCATTAATCCTCACCTGAACCTCACTATCCATCCCTTGCTATGGTTACTAGTTACTTGTGTCAGATACAACTACTATGTTCACTTGTTAACTTGTTTATTAATATCTGTTTCAGTAATTTTCTATAGCTGTTTCCTCATTCCTATCTTTCCATGTGCAGTCTGTAGCTATGCAGTTCTCTTCTCTTTCAATGCAATTTTTCCATTCCCTTCCGGAAGCTCTTCACTAACGACAAAATTGTTTCAACAGTAGGTCCAGAACTGTGAAGTAATATTATGCAAATGCAATTTTTATGTTTTAATTGGGCCCCAAACAGCAGCCCATTTCTAAATTTAGTTGCAGTTATTGTGGTTGTATTTCCTAAAATCGACAGATTAAAAGTAGAACAAATGCTGAATGTCTACGTGTTCTTATATAGTGACATTTGCTGTTGATATGTCCACTAATATTTTCATGCGTTCATCTTTGTTGTCTGTCATTGTATTCCAAGGTCATAGCTGAAAAACATCCATTTCTGGATAACACTATCAACCTACTTACCAAATGGAAATAAACAAACAAGCTAATGAATAACACTTGGCCAAGTATCACTATTTAGTTGTGCATGCATTTCTGCCATAGTGGGCCTCATTCCAAAAGACGTGTTCTCAGCGTAAGTGACCATTAGCGCTGAGAGCAAGTGTTTTCAAATCTGTTTATAGATAGGCCTCACACCAAAGTAAGTCACTTACACTAAAAGCAACTCTTTTGGAATCTGGCACTACATTTTGTTTACTAAGCTTCTAAGGTTCACAGAAAAAAATCTGAAGCACACAAGTAGGCAGCCAAAATTAAAAAAAAAAACATCTTTATGTTTTCTGTTTAAAATATAACCAACACCTCAGCCATTACCCTTCAGGTTAGAATATTTATAACACTATTAATCAATTATACACTAAAGCAATCATCCAGAGGAATCAATAAAATTAGGTTATTGACCCATTTATGATTGCCTAGCACAACTGTGATCACAAACAAGTGAAAGTTCCTGTAAGTGAACAATATTCAGAACAAAAAAGAACACACAAAAAGTGTTTTTGCAGGGGAGGATCTCCCTGCACCCCAAAATGTAGAGTGCTGCACCTGCTTAACCTATGTATCCCAACTCTGAGGTCACACATCATAGAAAAATGTACAAATCCTAGTACACTGGTAATTTGGAATTCCCATGAAAATCCAGGCAAACACACACTAGTGATCACACAAAGGAGTGTTCATCGCTATTGTTTCATGAACAAGCTTGGCCCCCTAAACCACCACTAAATTAGAACCAATGAAATGAACTCTGAATTGATAATAAATATTTTGAAAAATATATAAACAATTCAGAGTTTTGAAACACATATCCTTTTGTACATTTTATAAAGTAATAATACAGTGAACTGAGCGGGTGGAGCAAGGAACTACACCTTCTATTTAAGGGGTAAAATAAAACATTTCAGAGCTTTACTGGAAAGGCTCACACAGACTCTGCTACAGTTTGCTGTGAGGGAAAGGTTAGCTTGCTTTTTATTTGTTGTATTCTGTATTACCTTATTACCTTTTTCTATTTTGTATACTGTGATTTGTTTTGTTTACACTGGGTTTTACTTGTATTCTGCTTTTAACTGCATAATAAAACTTGAAAAGACACCACAGCTCTGTCTCTTGTGAGTCAGACAGAAATTTTTGCCACCCTCACACCCGGTTATGTCTTTCTAGTTGCCTGTCCCTGATGTTAATTTGACCATATATCTCATTTCCTCTCTGATTTTACTGGATGGTGTGAGTAAGCACAAAATTATCATTTTTGTGAAATCACTTCCCTTCAGCTATTTAAATTTATTGGCCATCCTACTGTATTCCATAATACTAAAATAAAAAAGTGACCATCCCCTTTCAATCTATCTTGCTGTTTTAAAAATCGTGACTCTTGACTAAAACTTAACTTTTTAGACAAGTAAAACTTGTTACCTACTTTCACATCTAACTCATCTACTGCACACTGCAGTGTTTAGGATAAACCATTTTTTTCATCTTACCTTTAAGCATCTATTGCAAGACCACCAGTTATTGGAGCGCCTAAATTCTGCCTCTCAGTAGTCATTTTGGGATTAGTGCTTCTGTTTTCTCCTGATGAGAGGAGTGCAGTTACATTATTTCCTGGAGACTGCTGATCACCAGAAAGCTTAATAACTGCTTTATAGGTGACAGCTTGGGATCTGTGCTTATATTCTGATCCTGGTGAGAGTAGGAGCAGAGTGCATTGATTCCTGACTCTTTCTGGTTGGAGAGTGAGTGTCTGTGCTTAACGTACCTGATTGGTCTGTTGATATTCGAGGCATCTACCAGAAAAAGGCTACAAGCCTGCAGTCCCTTGCATCATCTGGGATAAGACTGTGGATCACCAAACAGGCTGTGGCCTGTTTCTCTTCTTGGGATTGGTGCTAACATTTTGCTTCTGGTGAGAGAAGAAGAAAAGGAGTATTGTATCCCAACAGAGTGGACCTGTGATGAGACCAGCATTAGTAGTGGCCAGGCAGTAGCCATTCATGTGACTCCCCTCTTTTCATCATTCTTAACAAGCTAATTCTTTATTTTCAGTAAGTACTGGTTGATTGATTTCTTCCTAATTTCAGAATAGCTGTCTAAATACTTCATCCTTAAATATTCAGGGTCTATGTACTGGTTTCCCCTCGAGTCTTTGGCAGTGCTCTGTACAGACTCAGACACTGAGTGACATTTTTCCTGTAAAAGGCTTCAGTACTTAATATATTGAACTCATATCCAGGCATGTCTAGTCAGTTCCCTGTGCGTTCTCCTGTCAACCTGGTGAACTTGGGCATCCTGAGGCAGTGCAGCAACTGCCTCATGTACACAGACAACCCTCTTACCTCCCAACACTATGACTTGTGAGAGATGCACATATATAGCCAAATTGGAAGCCAAGCACTCTCCAGCCAAGACTGGATTAGACAGTCAAGAGGAGAAGGATAACACCTGCACCACACCACATTCAACACATAGCCCTCCAGAACATACACTACCACAACCCTCACATAGTAACACAGAACACACACCTACTTTTGCAGAGGCTCTCAATAAAAATCTGCCCAAACAACAGAGACCTTCGAGGCAGAAATGCAAACAACCACCACATCCCAGCAAAAACCATGAGACACATAGCTGACATAAACAGTGTGCCACTCAACCAAAACCCATAAGGCAAAACAACTTACCCAATGCACTAGTCATAGGTGACTCAATAGTAAGGCACACTGATATCCCACTCACTAGGTTGAATAAGGAGAAAGTTACGGTAAGCTGCCTTTCAGGTGCCAGGATCCACCACATAACACACACACTTAGGTCACTCCACAACAGGTACAAATATGACTGTCATTGTCCATGTTGGTGTGAGTGACCTGAGACATACCTCCCTGGAATACATGAAAAGAGACAAAGAGGAGCGCTCTGATCCTGTCGCCCAGGCAGGTATGACCCTAGCTCTGAGTAGCATCCTACTGTCACCCACAATGATACCACAGTACAAGCAGAAAATGATTGACTTCAACAATTGGCTAAGTTTCTGGTGTTATTCTAAGGGGATCCAGTATCTGTCTGCCTGGGATGACATGATTGACAGACCTTAATGCTTCGCCAGAGATGGCCTGCACCTGTCACCCCAGGGATTCAGGATACTGGTCAAGGTTCTTGCCACCCCTATAGTGCCTTTTTTAGGCAATGTTCTGAAGATAAAATTATGACCATAACAGCTACAAGCAAATGAAATCTGAGGGTTATGCTACTCAACGCTAGAAGTCTAAATCTCAAAATGCACTCGCTCGAAGCACTCCTTAAAATGGAGAACATTGACATCTGTGCAGTGACCGAGACCTGGTTTAAGGCTCCAGAGAGCACCCCAGCACTACCAGGCTATAATTCATACCACACCTTTCGGCCCCCTAAACCTGGACCGAAGCACTAAAGGAGGTGGCATCTCCATATTCATAAAGGATATGCACACCTCCAGACTAGTAGCCCAACATAACGCATCAGAGATACTTCAGGTACAACTAACACTGGGTAAAACTGCAATCCAGGTTGCAGCCTGCTATAGATCCCCCACCATGTCCCAAGACGCCCACTCCACATTCCTAAACACACTGGAAAATATTAGGATACAAACCAATACCCTATACTGGGGGACTTTAACTACCCCTCCATTAACTGGGGAAATTACTCATGTACCAACACACTTGCTCAATGTTTTCTGGAATTCATTAATTCCAATGCCCTGGACCAACTCATTCTTACCCCCACCAGGGGTAGAAACATCCTTGACTTGGTCAACTTCTCCCTGGTCAAATCTGACCACAAGCTAATCACCCTGGATATCCACATCCCACCCTCACCCCCCCCTAAGGGAATCCACCATAAAAAAATTCTCCAAAGCCAATTTTGGGCTTCTAAAAACAGAGGTGGCTAACTGCCCGACACCCATGCAAATGGAAAATAGGTGCATGACTGCTGAGTCATACACCAATGCACTGTATGAGCACAGACACAAGTGCATGGAATGGGCCATACCAAACAGAACCAAGGTGCTCTTCTCCAAAAAAAGGAAGCCAATCTGGTGGCCCCTCACCATAAACATAAACCATAAACTCTACAACAGAAGGAAAAAACTGTTGCAGAAAAGGATGAAGTCCCAAGATTGGAAAAACTCCTTTGTAGCCTCAGCAAAAAACTGAGATCCATCATCAAATCCTCTAAAGCTAGGTAGGAAAACAAAATAGCTACAGATTCTAAAGAGAACCACAAGGCATTCTATAGTTATGTCAAGAATCTACATGGCAATACTCATATCTGCTCTGAGTTACAGCACAATGGCAGTACATATACAGAACCAACTGATATTGCCAACGTATTGGCTGACAGGTTCAGTGCGAACATTACCCCCATTTCTCCCCTAAAGGGCCTATCACAATGCCTGAGGAGCTACACAGGTAAAAACCACACTGTCTAAAGCCAAGAATACAGCTTCCATGAGACCTGATAATATCCCTGACTGTGTTCTACATGAATTACAAAGTGAACTGGCACCACACCTGAGTACCCTGTTCAATCACAGCCTCATTTCAGGCTTTGTTCCTACCGAATGGCGCACTGCTACAGTCATCCCACTCCACAAAGGGGGAGCAACTACAGACCCTGGCAACTACCACCCCATTAGCCTGATGAATCTGATATGTAAGGCTATGGAATGCATCATCATGGACCTTATAAATAAGGACATAAGGAATCTCCAACCTCTGGACCCCATGCAGTATGGGTTTGTGAAAGGTAGATCATGCCTGCTCAACCGGATAGACTTCGAGTCTGTCACCAGATCTGTGGATAAGGGAAAGGTAGTTCACACAGCCTACCTAGATCTTGCCAAGGCCTTTGACACAATCCCTCACTCAGGAATCATAGACAGACTCACTAAACTAGGCATAAACCCCTATGTAATAAGATGGGCTGCCAACTGGCTCACTGATAGAATGCACACTGTGAAAGTAACGGACTCCAAATCTGACTACCGACCAGTTACAAGTGGTGTCCCACAGGGATCGGCCCTAGGTCCTCTCCTGTTTGGCATCTATAAAACTCCAACAAGCATACTGCCCTGGACTGGATACTAGCCAGTAAGAGCCCCCAGTCATATATAGCAGGCTGCTTATCAGATAGCCTCAGTGACCACTCCCCAACATTCCTACTCAAAAAACACCTATACCAAGCTAAACCTGTCATCTACCGTCAAATAAGTAAAAAACTAAACTTTAACCCACTCACATTCATCTCATCTCTCAAAGAATGTTAACTGGCATCCTCTAAAGTACCTCAGTGTTGATGACGCAGTTGAATTTTTTAATACTACCTTCCTGAGCATCCTTAATTACCACGCCCCCATAAGACTTTCCAGATCCAAAGCACAACCCTACAGAAAACCACTAAGTCAGAAATGAAAAACAGGGATAAAGCCTGGGAGCACTGGCACAAAACCAACACCCCCTCAACTACACAGAAAGTCCTAGAACTACACAATAGTATCAAAAAGCTAATAAAACAGGACAAATTCCAATACTCTTTTTCTCCTGTTCCTACCTCCAACATAAAAAAACCTCTTAACTAAACTTAAGCACACCAAATTAGCAGCGGACAACCTCCCAAGTGAATACCTACAAATCACAGCTGATGCTCTAGCCTACCCAGTATCCATCTTGATTAACCGATCTCTGTCAGAAAGTTACGTTCCCACACTATGGAAAGTATCACATATAATTCCCCTCCACAAAGGTGGCCCTTCCACAGAACTAACCAGTTACCACCCCATAGCTGTTCTCTCTCCACTCTCCAAAACACTAGAGAGATGCATTTACTCTCAGGTCTCAGACTACCTCCTTACTAACAACCTCCTTTCCAGTACCCAGCATGGTTTCCAACCAAACCATAGCACCACCACTGCCTTACTCTCCTTTACTAACACTATCCTTCAGCATAAAAACAATGGCTATCTCTCCTCTGCTACTTTCCTAGACCTATCTAAAGCATTTGACATGGTCCTACACAAGCAACTCATCTCTGTTCTCAATAACATATCCTTCTCTCAATCAGTCACCAACTAGTTTCAGAGTTACCTGTCTGACTGCCAACAATCCGTTGTATGGCAGAATGACATATCTCCCCAACTACCTGTCTCTATAGGGGTTCCCCAAGGATCCATCCTTGGACCCCTACTCTTCTCTATTTTCACCAATAATCTAGCCTCTGCCACCAAACATGGCACACTCATACAAAACACAGATGAATCAACCATCATCTGCTCAGCCCAGTCCTTACCCAAACTGCAAAAAGTCATACAGGAAGCCTTTTCCTCTGTTGAAACATGGTTATCCGATGCCCAATTAATACTCAACCCAAACAAAACTAAATTACTCATCTTCCAACCCACCAAACATACTCAAAACAACTCTCACTTTAACATCACAGCAAAAGACAACACCATTATACACCCAACAGAACACACCAAATTGCTAGGAGTGGAAATAGACAATAAACTAAAATTTGACATTCACATATCCATGACCATAAAAAAAGTCCACAGAAAACTACAAGCATTATACAGAAATAAACAACTTCTCACCAAAGATTTCAGTAGCAAATTCCCACCTTATCTCCACCCTACTTTATGCCTCTCCAATATATACCAGCCTAAGGCAATGCGATCTAAACAAGCTCAAGACCTGCTACAACAAAATCACCAAATTCACCACAGGGGCATCCTACCGTAGTCACCACTGTCTCTCACTTGCTGAACTGGGCTGGCTTGAACTCCCTCACCTCCTTCAATGGTATCAACTGACACTTGCCCACAAACTAGTAAACCATACACTAAATGTCCTATCCCTCCAGAATCTACTCCAACCCTATCGCACCACCAGACCACTTAGATCCAGCAACAAAAATCACTTGCATATCACTAAAGCCAATAACTCTGCTGGTGAAGCACTATTCTCTTGCACCATAGCCAAATTATGGAACTCCCTCCCACCCACAATTACCTCCGTACTATCATGCACCCACTTCAAAACTTTACTAAAAGCACACCTAAAAACATGCTGGCTATGCCCTTGCAACTCCTCCTCTAATATCACCCACCCCATCCACCCACTACCTTTCTTTCCACCCCACTAACTACAGTACAGTTGTGTACCTACCATAAATGTAGATGTTCGAGTGTATTCACTGTTAAAGTCATTACTCTTGGGTTATCCTGCTGGCAGGCTACCCTCAGTCAGCCAGAATTCCAAAGTCTAGGTCCGCCGTCAGTTGCTGTTGCCTCTTCCCTGACGTCAGTGCGCCAGGGGTATAAAAGATGCAGCTGACGCCATTTTCTTCAGTTTTTCTTGCCCCAGATGTCAGGTGCCCCCAAATTGGTAGGCTGTAAAATATGCCAATAAAATTGCATGTACAAAAGTAACATTTCCTTCATCTACACGCAAATGCACCAAATAGGTTGTAAAGGATAGAGAAGTGCAGATAAGTCCCAGCAAAGAAAGGGGATGGTGGGTGGGTAACCTGGACTGCAACAGTGAATACATTCGAACATCTACATTTATGGTAGGTACATAACTGTACTATGTTCATCGTGTTTCACTGTTGCAGTCATTACTCTTGGGTTGAATCCCAAAGCTAAGGTTGGGTGGCTGGGTTAAATAGGATTAGGAGAGGCTATGAGGCCCTGCAGAACTGCTGTGGCAAAGCCTGCTCTGGACTTAAAGAGGTAAGTGGTAGTGCTTTGTGAAGGTGTGCACTGAACTCCAAGTTGCAGCCTGTAAGATATCTTTGGTTGGTACTCCTCTGAGGAAGGCTGCTGAAGTGGCTGCTGCTCTGGTGGAATGAGGCCTAATGCCCTTAGGCACTGATTTGCCATGTTGAAAATAGCAGAAGCAGATGCAATGGCCGATTCATTTAGAAATAGTCTATTTTGAGATAGCCTTTCCTTATGATCCTGCAGCATATGACACTAAAAGTTGCTTAGTCTTTCTGAAAGCTTTAGTTCTGTCCAGGTAGAAGTGTAACTGCCTGTATGTCCAAAGAATGCAGAATTTTCTCACCCTTGTTCTGTGGATTTGGATAAAAGGTAGGCAAGTGAATGGTTTGGTTGAGGGCCACACTGGACACCACCTTTGGCATAAATGTAGGGTTTGTTCTCAGAGAAACCCTGTCTGGATGAAAAATGATGAAAGGTTCCACAGCCATGAGCGCTTGTAACTCTGAGACTCGCCTTGCAGAGGTTATTGCTAGGAGCAGAGCTGTTTTCAAGGATAAGAATTTTATATCTGTTGTTGATGCTGACTTGAAAGGAGGCAGCGTGAGTTTTTCCAAAACATAATTGAGGTCCCAGGCCGGAATAGGTGCTCTTCCTTGAGGCCTAATGTTTTTGGCCCCTCTGAGGTTCTGCCATATTAAAGGATGAGAAAAGATAGGTGGTTCCATATTGTAATGGGCTGAAATGGCAGAGGCATGCATCTTAATGGATGAGAAAGATAGGCCTTTGTTTAGCATCTCAGTTAGTATTAATACCTAAGTATTGTAAAATCTGCGGGATATTTGGTACACACATGTCAAAGCCCTGATCCTGGTTCCAAGCTCAGAATCTCTTCCATTTTTCTGTGTAAGATTTTCTGGTACTGGGCCTCCTGGCCTCCAAGATAACATCCATAACAGCTTTTGAAAGAGGAGTGTTTTGAATGGCTACATTATCCACCATGCTGCCAGATTTAAGGTCCTGAGTTGGCTGTGCAGGATCTGATTGTTTTGTTGGGTCAGCAAGTGAGAAGTTTGTGGCAATATCCATGCTGGACCTTGAGACAAGCTCTTTGGGATTGGGTACCAGTGCCAGCATGGCCAGTCTGGTGCAATTAGTATCATTTTTGGCTTCACTTTTCTGACCTTTAGGAGTACCCTGGGAAGGAGAGGCAGTGGGGGAAAAGCATATACTATTAGGTTTTTCCAGCTGAAGGATAGGGCATCCACTTTCCATGCTTCATTGTGATAAATCCTTGTGCAAAATCTCTGCAATTGGCAGTTGTGAGGGGAGGCAAATAGATCTATGTCTGGCCACCCGCATTTCCTTATTATCATGCTGAAGACTTGTGGATCCAGTTTCCATTCGTGGGGATCCATGAGGTTTTTGCTTAGTTCGTCTGCCAGAGTATTTGTTTTTCCTGGCAGGAATTGTGCTTGCAGGTGAACTTGAAAGGCCAATGCTGTGTCCCATAAGGTCATCGCTTGTCTGCAGAGGGGTTAGGAATGTGTACCTCCCTGCTTGTTTATGTACCACATGACCGTAGTGTTGTCTGTCTTTATCAGTAACCGTCCTGGATGAAGCAGGTCCTTGAATGCTGTCAGGGCATTTTGAACAGCTAGCAGCTCTTTTTGGTTGATGTGAAGATGCATCTGGTTTGCAAGCCATGTGCCCTGAATACATTTTCCTGCCATATGGGCCCCCAGGCATAATCTGATGCATCCGTTGTCAGTGTCTGTTTGGCTGTGGGTAGACTGAATGGCAGATCCTTGTTGTGGTGACAGGCTTCTGCCCACCATCAAAACTCCTCTTGTAGGCAGGGAATGAGTGCAATTACTGTCTCTAGGCTGTGGCAATGCTGAGTCCAAACACTTTTTAGATACCATTGTAGTTTCCTCATATACAGTCTGGCATATGGAATTAGTAGAATGCAGGATGCCATGAAAACCAAGGCCTGCAGGATTTTTCTTGCAGATAAGTGGGTTTTTGTTGCTAATTTCTTGTAGTAAGTAGTCAGTTGCTTTTGTTTGTCTGGCGTGAGATAAGCCATCTGGGCAGTTGTATTTAAGCTTGCACCCAGGAATATTATCTCTTCAGAGGGCACTAGTTTTGATTTATTTTTGTTTACTGTGTACCCTAGGCCAATTAGTAATCTTTTTACAAACACCAGATGCTTTAGAAGAATGTCTTTGCTCTCTGCTTGAATTAGGCAATCGTCCAAGTAGGGGTATATTTGAATTCCTTTTTGTCTGCAAAACGCAATTACTGGTGCCAGGGATTTTGTAAAGACCCAGGGCGCAGTAGATAAGCCAAAGGACAGTGCAGAGAATTGGTAATGCAATGAGCCAGCTATGAATCTGAGGTATCTTCAGCAAGATTGTCTGATTGGGACATGCAGGTATGCCTCTTTTAGGTCCAAAGTTACGAGCCAAGCCTTCTTGCCCAGCATGGGCAGTAGCTATTGTAGAGTCAACATCTTGAATTTTGGAACTTCCAGAAACGTATTTAGGATAGACAGGTCCAGTATTGGTCTTCAGGTTTTGTCCTTTCTGGGCACTAGGAAAAGTCTGGAGTAAAATCCTTGCCCCTGCTCTTGTTGTGGTACTAGTTGAATGGCCCTCATGTCCATGAGGGCTGTAATTTGTTTTTGTGCCTCTGCCCATTGATTGTGTGGCAGGCCTGGCATACCTTTTGATCTTGGTAGAGTGTGAAAATGGAGCCTGTAGCCTTGGGACACTATGTTCAGGACCCATTTGTCTTGGGTAATCATTTGCCAATTTGATGAAAAAAGTGCTAGTTTTCCCCCTAAGGGGGCTGCCAAAAGAAAAGTGCTTGAATCTGGTAGAGGAAAGTCATTGGGACTGTTTCCTGTAAGGTTGTGATTTTTCTTCTCCGCTTTTGGAGGTAGGAGCACCCCATTGTTTAGGCCTGTATGAGCCTTGGGGCTGAGATCTGCCTCTGGGATGCCTGTATCTGCCTCTTTGTGGTCTGTCTGACACTGGAAAGGACCAGTTTTTTGAAGGCCAGTTCCTGCTAAACCTGGGTGGCTGTACCTGTAAGAAATCCTTGACTGTCTGCATGGATTTTGCTTTATCCTCCATTTTTTTCAACACCTCTTCTGCTTTAGTACCAAACAAAGTATCATGCTGTAATGGTGCATCTGATAATTTTGCTTTAACATGATCAGGCAGATTCTGTTCCTTTAACCAAGCATGCCTTCTAATAACAGAACCTGTAACAGCGGCCCTGCAAGAAGCCTCCAGTGAATCATAACAACATTGCAAAGTATGTTTTCCCACTTGTTCAGCTGCATGCAATAAATCCTGCAATTCCTTGTTCTCTGAACATTCAGTATTTGTCAATAATTTTTGTTTAAGCAGTGACATTAAATATTGCTGATATTTAAGCATATGAAACTGACAATTTAAAGCCCTTACAGCCAGGGTAGCAGAAGTGTAGACTTTTTTTCCCCATCTGTCTAGTGCCCTAAAGTCCCTATCAGTGGGGACAGGGTTTTTTGCAATGGAAGCTTTAACCCCTTTGGGACCCTGAGATATAGTTTCTGGGTCAGCAGTGGGGTTTTTATATAGGAATTTATGAGAATCTGGGACCCTGTAGTATCTGTCTGGCTTAGCAGGTGCAGGGGGTAAAGAGTCAGGGGACAGGCCGGACTCTGAAAATACATCATCTACAATGTCTAGAACAGGTGGAATAGCAAGGGGCCTGTGCTGAGGAAGTAGCAGAAAGTCTCTGAGCCTTTTCTTAGATTCAGAATAATCTTGGTTCTCCCAGTGGAAATGCTCCCTCATGGTATGCAGGGTTTCCTCAAAAGAATAATCCTCAGGAGGAGAGGCTGAAGGAATGAATTCTTCAGCATCAGAATCCTCATAGGGAAGCATGGAGTAATCCTGTTCAGAAGAGGAATCAGAGGAAATAGAAACCTGTTCAGAAGAATCATACTCTGTCTCTTGCCTAGGCCTCTTATCAGGAGGGGGATGGGAGCCCCTGATCAAAGAAATTAGGTCTTCGGCCATTTTAAGCATCTGTTTTTTAGGCATGGAAGTCTGAGTAGGAGAATGATGTACTTGTTTCTTTGTCTTTAGAGCTGCTTTAATCTTTGTCTTTGAAGCTGAAGATGGCTTAATATATAGTTGTGTAGGTCTGAAGACACCCTCAGAAGCCGATGCCTGCTCAGCGGCTCCGGACCCATCTGAGGGAATGATTTCTGAGTGTCCAATACCTTGAGTATCCAAAGGCCCAGTCGGCTCCACGTGGGAGTCGGAAGCGGCCTGTGGCTCTGAGGTAGCGGGTGCCAGGGGCTGCGAAAGTGCCTCACTGAGAACCGGTGAACCAGCGACGGGCCTAGCAGAGGCTTTGTCGTCGGTTTTGGACCTCAGATGCCTATCCTTTTATCCTTGTGTTTTTTGTAAACTCCGGTTGTCGGTTGGTCTGACGGCATTATATAATTAAATGTTCGGCCAAAGTAATGAAATGCAAAATTGAACCGACGCTTCATAGTGCGCTGGTTAAATCTAGCACAAAACCGCCAACTAGCAACGTTGTGATCAGGGCCTAGGCAAGGAACACAGTAAGAGTGAAAATCCTTATGAGGTATTTGCTTCCCACAAGAAATACAATTGTTAACTTTTTCTGACATTGGTCTGGAGCAAGAAAAAAGTTTCCCCAATGGGGTACTTAGCTTTAATGAAGACTTCGGTTCTGAAATTCAGATTTGAAAATCTCAGGAGTCAGCCAACCGGCACTTGCGAACTGCTTTTGCTTCGGGCACCACGCGGCAAGAAAGACTGAAGAAAATGGCGTCGCTGCATCTTTTATACCCCTGGCGCACTGATGTCAGGGAAGAGGTGACAGCAACCGACGCTGGACCTAGACTTTGGAATTCTGGCCGACTGAGGGTAGCCTGCCAGCAGGATAACCCAAGAGTAATGACTGCAACAGTGAAACACGATAAACATCTTGATTATAGCAAGCTCTAATGCTCATAAGCCTAACTACTTATTATACAGCAGGGACTTCTTATTGTAACAATTGTTAATTTCTGTTATGTACTTTGCTGATGACAAAGATTCTAGTTGTCTACCGATGTACTATGCTCTTCATCTGTAACTATGTTTGTAATTGTTAACTGCTATGTTGATCAAATTGTTGATTGCTATGTAAATCCAGTGTAACTACTGTATGTATATTTTAAATGTGGAGCTTTTCTCCCCGGGCCTCCGCTGAAAATGGACCTACGTCCAGTCGGACACTCCCTGTCAACAAATGTAAATAAATAAATAAATAAATCTACTTCTCTGAAGTTCAAGCCAACAAAAAGGGACTGTTGTTGGAGAATGTAAAGAGAGGGGTCTGAGCAGATTAAAGTCGAATCATCCGCATACTGTATGAGTGTGGCATGCTAGGTGGAGGTATGTAGATTGTTAGTGTAGATAGAAAAAAGAAGTGGGCCCAGTACTGCACCTTGTGGTATGCCTATGAAGGTTGAGAGTAGAGGAAATAGTGCCCCTTGCCATTGGACAGATTGTTGGCTATCAGCTAGATAGTTCTTGAACCAGTCAATAGTAGAAGGAGCAAAGGATAGGAATGCTAGTGAATCTAATAGTAGGGGATGTGAGACCGGATACACTAGACAATCTCGACATACTGACATGTCGAAATTCAGTACGTCAAGACCGAATAGTGGAAAGTTCAGTTACTTGAAACTACACTATGCCGAATTCGCAAATGTCAAATCCGCCGCTATCATGGTGTCGCATTTGTGACGTGTGGTGCAGTTTGTGGATTTATCTGGGGTTTCAGGTAAGTGTTGTGTGTTTGAGGATATTGGGTTGGGATTTTAGTATGTGTGAGTGTGTGCGGTGGTGTTTTTTGTGTTTGTGTGTTTAGTGCGACCTCGGAGTTAGAATATATAAGTAGTAATATATATATTATATAAGTAGTAATATATAAGCTTACTCCCCTGCTTAGAGGTAGGTTAGGTGTGTTTGTGTGTGTTATGTTTGTTTAGTTAGGTAGGTGTATGTGTGTGTGATTATGTCCTGGTCTGTGTGTGTGTGTGTGTGTGTGTGTGTGTGTGTGTGTGTGTGTGTGTGTGTGTGTGTGTGTGTGTGTGTGTGTGTGTGTGTGTGTGTGTGTGTGTGTGAATGGTCATGGTTGCGGTATTCATGATTTTGGGTTTACGTGTATATGGGTTTTCAACTATTCAGTGTCGAAATACTGAAATTCGACATTTCAGTATTTCGAGGTTGTATAGTGAATCCATGAGACCATATCAAATGCTTTGGTAGATCCAAAAATATAGCAGATGTACAGTTATAGTCATTTCTGTGTTGGTTTACTAGATTGGTAAATGAGAGAAGAGCGGTAGTTGTACTGTGGTGTGGCCGAAACCCGTGTTGTGTGGTGGAGAGAAGTTTGTGTGTGTTCAGGAAATACATGACTTGAGAGTAAATACCCTTCTATAGCAGCTTGGAGAGGGGAGACAGAATAGCTATCGGGCGGTAATTAGAAAAGTCACAGGAAATGCCACCTTTATGAAGAGGAATAATGTAAGATACTTTCCACATTTGAGGGATGTAGGATTCATTTATGGAGTGGTTTATGAGAATAGAAATGGGGTAGGATAATGATTCTGCTGCTAGTTTTAGAAAGTTGGCAGGTGGATTATCAGCTGCAAGGGTAGTAGGTTTTAATTTCAAAAGTAGTTTTTTTAATTTTGGAGGTGGGAACAGGTGAGCGAGTAAGGGGGTGAATGTTATCTACACACTTAGCTGGGATATGTGGAGGGTTGTTTTTGGACAATTAGTTGGATAGTCCCATTATGGATTCTACAAAGTGGTGATTAAATTGGATAGTACCATTATGAATTCTACAAAGTGGTGATTAAATTGAGAGGCTATGTCCATGTTGTTATTGGTGGAGTTGGGAGCTGGAGTAGTAGTTTTGCCTGGTTTAATTAGGGAGTTGATAGCTTGCCAGAACATTTGAGGATTTTTTTGAGTGTTTTGATTGTACAGTAAGAAAGTAGATCTGTTTATCAAGCTTAGTTTGCATTTTGGCATGATTCCTAAGCTGATGGTAGTGCTGTTTAGCTTGGATAGTATTATCCCTCTTCCAGATTTTCCAGGCCTTATCTCTGGACTTCAATATGGTTTTTGTGTCTCTGCTTAGCCATGGTGCATAATTAGTCTTAACTATAATTTTTCTGATAGGGGCGACTCTGTTAAGAACATCAGTAAAGGTGCTATTAAAGTGGTCAACTGCCTAGTCTAAACCAAGTGAAAGTAATGGCTCACAGTTACATTGTTTTAAAATAGTGTTTAGATCCTGGAGATTTAGGTTGCAGTCATTTCGGATTTGTCTATAAGTTATGGGCTTAGGTATGTTAGTACGTTTGCGTAGTAGAAATGTAAGGAGGTGGTCACTAATGCTATCTGGTAGACAGCCTGTCTGGTAGTTTTGCTTACGGCTATTAACCAGT
The DNA here is from genome assembly GCF_019279795.1 of Protopterus annectens. Lineage (NCBI taxonomy): Eukaryota > Metazoa > Chordata > Ceratodontiformes > Protopteridae > Protopterus > Protopterus annectens. The sequence continues at coordinate 1,401,043,730 of NC_056737.1, forward strand.
GTCCAATTAAGGATGGACTCTTTTTGGGATTTTTTGTCAACTCTAGTGGGTTCCTGAATAAGTTGAGAGAACCCATAGAGATTTATGTGGTTAGTAGGGCTGTCAGAATTGCAGGTCAACCAGACAGTATTCAGATCGCCCAGTAGGATTGTTTCATGTGGGAGATTATCTGTAGTCCATTGTAGGATTTCCTCAATTATAAGAGAGTTATTTCCTGGAAGGATGTAACAGCAGAGAATGCAATTTTATTTTGTTTTGTTAATATACAGGACAGACGCAAGGGATTCAGCATTATTAAATTTAGGTACAGGGGTATGAAGATGTTTAAGGTTTAACATATTTTTACAGAGAACTGCAACTCCACCTCCTTTTCTACCCATTCTATCCAATCTTAAGATATTATAACCTGGAGGGAGGATTTCTTCATTTTGGGTTGTGGGTTTTAGCCATGTTTCTGTTATGGTCAGTATGTCAGGAGTGTAGTGGGTTATGAATGCATGCAGGTCAGGTATTTTGTTAGATATACTTCTTGTGTTGATATTAAGAATTAGTAGATCAAATATCTGTTTAGATTTGAGTATAGCTGTGAACGGTCCTGGGTTTGGGTGTATATCCCGAGAGAAGAAGTCTTTTTGAGATAGATAAAATGCATTTGATTATCCGAGCGAGTGCTGTGCTGAATTTAGATGTTTTTCTAGTACTGCATCTTGGTAAGTAGGCCTTGTGTATATACATTATTGTGGTACCATTAAGTATTGTAGAGGAGATGAAAAAGTTTCTGTGTATTTTAGTATATGTAGAAATATGTGTTGTGTGGAATGTAGTGTTGTCTAGTGATATATTAGTATGTACAGATGTGATGTAGGCTAGTGTTGTGAAGAATAGTGAGAGAGATGTTAGTGTGATATACACACCGTCTGTGATTATGTTTGAATACTAGGCTATATGATGGCAGAGGTTAATGGAGAGTAAGAGGGTATAATTAATAACTATAGTGTGGTCAGAAGTAATTAGCTAATATCCTTTACTATAGCTACTGTCTTTACTTGTTACCCTTTGCCTTAGCTGCATTAAATATAGCTGGTCACTGGTCAAAAAAGTCTTCTATATACCATAATAATATAATAAATAATAAAGCCCTTGTTACCTTACAACCTATATGTACATAATACAATAAACATACCATAGATGTACTGGAAAATGTATTGAAAATATAAACATCTATAGCAACGTGATGACCTGAGTGACAATCACAACCTGAAAATTAGTAGTAATATCAAGCACATATGTTAATAATGATTTGTATAAAAACACAGTTTGAAGATTGCCACAACGTTTGTTGATATCCTCTAGTAAAATCTGAAATACTGCAACAATGATCCTGACTGTGTATCAGGCATAAACCATAAAATAATAATATGATGTCCAATCCAATGCCCATTAATCGTCAGGAAAACCTGACCAACCATTTGTGATTGGTTAATAGATTACAAATAAAGAATTGCTGTATCAAAAGATTATGAGGCATATAGCCATATATATCCAAACTGTCCAAACAAATCAAAAACACACAGTTCCAAGTTCAAAGCTGCAAAAAGTCTCTTGGACCCTAATGTTTGTAAATGTCCTCAACCTTAGATCACAATAACTAAATGAGCCATGTGTGCGAGGAAAAGATATTAAATTCTCACCAGTTTCTGTAGTTACACAGCCAATGGTATGAAAGCACCAAAGCCCAATAAGAAACCCTCCAAAAGGCTTGTAGTTTCCAACCATGGACCAACCAAGCCACAGTGTCAACCATGGATGTGATTAAAATCTGAGTGGGTTCCCTTCTGGGACAATCAGGCAAATCCTCCTCACTCCCCATCCCCCATTATTATATTCTCATCCTTATGTGTCACTCCACTTCCCCTTTTTGTAGTTCAGTTAACCCCACCAGCAGTTATCCACCTTCTGTCAGTTCACTTCTCTCCACTGTCGCCCCCTTACATTTCACTTCCTCTTCTGTCAGTCTTTGTCTGTGATGTATGTTTGTCTGCTCCTGCTTCCTTCCTTCTACATAGCATCCCTCCTTCTCACTCACACATTCCTCTTGCTACTGTCCACTTTATACTTCTTTCTGAAATGAGAAACAAGCACTGGTATTCCAAAATTGTATACCCTTTTCCCCCCACCCAGTTGCTTAACTAGACATTGTTTCCAGGTCACCCCTGAAAACAGACTGTATGTCTAGTAGGCCTGCCTGGTTAAGAAATGGGTATTATTATTATTTCTTCCTGTAGGTTTATCATAACAGATAGTGATGGTTCAATTGTTTTTATCTGTAATTTCCATACATTGAATAACCTGCCAGTGTATACCCCAAGCTCTCTGATGTTCAATAATGTTTGGAAATGCACATATTGTGTAGAATCCATTACTGTTTCACTATGAGCATTAGAAGCACATTAATTTCACTGACATTTTTTTGAAATATTAGCTCTGAAAACCATCATTCAAAACACTAAAGCTCAAAAACTCTTTTTTTCAAGGAGGTTAAGTCCCCTTGCATACCCCAAAATTATATACACCAACTGTACTATCATACTTCAGTTGATAAAAGGACCAAAGCCCTTCAAAAATGTACTGCTGTCTGGAACTGTATAAAACATTGTGGTGAAACTCACACCAACATTTAATTTCATACTAATGACCACTGACTGAATAGCTAGTAACATAGTATACTAAGCCAGTCCACTAGTAATGTCTGCTCAGTGTACCCTCCTGGTAAAATGGAAATTTGGGCATGATTATGGCTCACAGTAACTACGTGGCTATACCAAAATGAAATGTTTTTCTCTCTTCTGGTCATCATAATCTAAAGCTTGAGACAGGTGTGCATATTGTAACCATTATTCATGATAACAGTCACAGTATTAATACTGATAGAATAACATGTAGGAATATTTAGCTCATGCAGTGATTTACTTATGTCACCAGGTTGAAATTCGATGTCTTCCTGTGCAATATTATCCCATGTACTAGGATACTGTATTTCTGGTAAGCTAACTACACAAGGCCCTGTTAAGTTGGCAGTTTTGCTAGTTTTACAGTATATTCAAAAACTGCCCTTTTTGAAACATATGTAAGGAAGCATTGCTTGACAGTCTAACTTAAAACTCACATGCCATTTACCAGTATTGCTGGAATTTAATTTATCCTCAAGTCTTGGTGAGTACCTCCACGAAGTGAACCCTGCTTTTACAAAATCTCAGCAAGATGACACTGATATACAGACTGTATTTTATATAGCATATATCATGGACAGAAGTAACTTAAAAATAAAAAAAGAAAACTGGGTGTACAAGTCCCAATATAAATCCAATCCTAGTAGGTGCACAGGGGCCAGGACTGGAAAAAAATGAAAGTGTAGATTCCTCAAGACACAGAAATATTCCTACAATTGGGCTAGGTCAGGTTCAGTGGGAGGATGCCCTCCCACTCCCCAGTTGTAGAAGGCGGTAGTAGTCCACAAAATACACAAAAAACTGACAACCAAACTGAGGCATAAAGATGATTGAGTGGACTATTAAGGATAAGAAAGAAATTATGTATTGTAGCCATTATGCAAGAAGCTCAGAATTTCCAGATAGAAGATATTCAAAAAGATTAAGAGAGAAATTAGAGGAAAGAAAAATACTTCCACAAAAAACTGTCAAAAACTTCAATGCAAATTTGTATTCATTAATACAACTGATTCATGAAAAACATTATATAGACCACTGAGTGGCACAGAGCTACAGTTATCCCACTCCACAAGGGGGGATCCACCTTGGATCCCGGAAACTACCATCCCATCAGTCTGACAAGCTTTATCTGAAAGGCCATGGAGCATATTATCATGGAACTTATAAACAAAGACATTGGCAACCTTCAAACACTGGACCCCACCCACTTTGGTTTTGTGAAGGGCCGATCTTGTCTCCTGAACCTGATTGACTTCTTTGAATCAGTCTCCAGAGCCATGGACAAGGGTGAGGTGGTCCACACAGCCTATCTAGACCTTGCCAAGGCCTTTGACATCATCCCCCACTCTGGAATCATAGATAAACTTACTAAGCTTGGCATTAATCCCTACGTCACCCAATGGGTTGCTAACTGGCTTACTGATAGAAGCCACACTGTAAAAGTGGCCGACTCCAAATCCATCTCCAGACAAGTGACAAGTGGAGTACCTCATGGTTCAGTCCTGGGACCGCTCTTGTTTGGCATCTACTTCTCTGAAGTACAGGCCAACACTAAGGGACTCTGGCTAACAAAGTTTGCAGATGACTGCAAACTGGGAGCCATTATTGAATCCCTAAATGATGTGTATACTCTACAAAAGGGCCTTACAGAAACAGATGGCTGGTGCCAGAGCCATGGGCTCAAGCTCAATGCCAAGAAATGTTTAGTTATCCCCTTTGGGAAAAAACAGGTATCCATGAATTACCATATAGGTGGCAGTACACTAAACACCGAAAGTGTGATAAGAGACTTAGGGACACAGGTGGACAGTGGTCTCACCTTCAATAACCACATTGCCACAACAGTCAGGAAATCCTTCTATGTGGCACACCTCATCACTAAGGGCTTTTCATCAAGAAAAAAGGAGGTCATTGTCCCACTGTACTCATCCTTCATTAGACCCATTATAGAATACAATGCCCCGTTTGGTATGTACCTCTCAAGACATCTGCAACAACTGGAAAGGCCGCAGAAATACCTCACTAAAAGAATCACAGGCCTAAAGCAGATGCCCTACGTTGACCACCTTAAAAATACCAGCTATACTCTGTCACATATCGTCTACTTAGAGGCGATCTCTGCTTAACATACAAGGCCATGTCAAACCCAGAGCTGTTGGACATGCTATACTTAAAGAAATCCCAATCTCTCAGAGCCACATGCTCCAGGGATCTAAACCTTGTCATCACAATAAACAAAACATGCTGGAGGGATAGGTTCCTGACCCAGAGACTCCTCAGGCTCTGGAATAGATTGCCCATACATGTCAAGCAGAGTGCCTCTTTGGCCCTCTTCAAAAGGAACCTTGACGATTGGATGGGAGAAAAATTCACCCCGGGGATCACGTCAGTCGTTCTGCTAGACAGGGGTCCAGGGAAGTAAATAGTGTGGGAAGAAATACCCAGGGAATTGTTATGGCTAGGCTTGTATAGGCCCTAGGGCTGATAGTCTAGTACCAACCTATGAACCTATGAAACTTTAGGCCATTTGGATAAAGAAGCCAATGAGGAAGTTCAAAAATACAAATAACTAAATCTAGAGATTTTTGAAAGGCATAAAAAAGAGACATGGACAAGGAAAAGATAGAGGCATCTGACATGGTGCAATATTTATGTAAAGGAGAAAGCCAAACTAATCAATACAAAAAGCAGCTCCCAAGATATTTGAAAGAAGTACAGGCAAAGACACCCAGACATGGAAAATTTCACAATATGGAAAATAAGATCATTAATGGGGAACACAGAACAAAAGATAAGGAAATAAGAAGTAAAACAAATAGAAACTGTTGTGCCACAGCATGATGGAACAAGGAGTCCCCAAAGTAAGGAGAAACAAGAGGTGTAGGAGACATCTGAAGAAGAATTATGAGCATGGGAAAGAAAAAGAGATTTAATATGGTGCAATATTTATGCAAAGGAGAAGGCAAAACTAATCAATACAAAAAGGAAGCACCAAGGATATTTAAAGAGAAATACAGGCAAAATCATCCAGATATGGAACATATTACAATACAAAAAATACAAAAACAAAGGGCAAAGTAGAAAAGAAAATTAGTATTGTAGAAGTTAAAGAAATAGAAAGTGAACTTATAGATTACCAGTGAAGTATTTAGTGTGGAAAATCCAACTCTGGTAACATCACAGAACAATGAGTGCTCGTTTGGTTTGCTTGCTGTACTCTGCCTGAATATTGTTGATTTTGTCTGCATTTTATTTTGAATTGAAATTTTTCATTTAAGGTTTGGTAACTTCTATTTTATATCTTATTATTGTATTACATTTGTTTTGTTTTAATGTTTCTCTTCTGTTGGAATTTTAAGAGGTCTTGGTTAGGGTCAGTAAGAAAAGTTAGCAAAAAATTCCTTTGCAAACAGTCAACAACATCAACAAATTAGTGGGAGGAGCTGAGAAATAGCATTCCTCTCCTAGCTAGAAATATCTCTAGCTGGAGTGCTTCTTTGGCTTGCTTGCTGTATTCTGCCTGAATATTGCTGATCTCTGTCTGCATTTTATTTTTCCCACCCACCTGCCTGTTATTCTATACTTAAATTTAGTGGCTTTTGACTTGCCCGCCCCTACTATAAATCTGATTTTGGACACTCCTCCAAGTTCAGTCTCATCAGCTCTTCTACTGAGTACAGAGAGATCATTTGGAAAGGCTCACCCCCTTAGTTTCTTAACCTTGTATTATTTTCTGTTTCCTACCTTCCCACTTATCTTAAAAGAAACTGCATTTTATTCAGCTGCTTTTACTATATTAGTGTTTCTTCCTACTTTATTAATTTATTTAGATTTTGTTGCTTGTTCTTAAAAAATGTTTAATTGCATTTATTCTGCTGCATTTATTACTGATGTTAGTAGCCTGATTAAATTATAACTGTTTCTCTAAATCTCTTAGTTTTGGTTTAAACACTTGAGCTTCAGTCCAGCTGTTTTACATTAAGAAGGTTTGTGGTCTACACTCTTGTGGGAGGTGAGGCAGCTTACATCCTTCTAAGTGGGAATTGCTGGTTGAAGGCTTTTTGTGGCTGTCTAAAAGTGTTTTAGTTCTGGTTTAAGCACTTGAGCTTCAGGATAGCAACCTCTCCCCTTCTGAGCTGGCAGTTGCTGTTTAAAGGCTTATTGTACCTACTTATTTAAACTGTTTTTTTTCGGAAATTGTTGCACTTTGTTTGCTGTAGCATAGACTAGATTCAGACCTGCTGACATTAGTTCTGTTTGTATAACTTGAGCACTAAATCAAGCCATCTTTTGTTGGATAAGGTCCCCCTGCAACCTAGTGGCAGGAGTATGCAGTTAGAACTCATCTGATTGAAGGATGCTAGAACACGGCTCAGTTTTGAGCTTTTTATTGGTAATTTGTTTAAATCAGTTTTCTCTCATTTGATACCTAATCACCAGGAATGCACTTTTTTTAGCAAAACTCCACAGAGTTTGGCAACCAGCTGCAACTCTGTTGCATTTATCTGATCAATTTAAGGCATCTGATAATCTCTGCAAAACTTAAGTAGAATTTGTCATTGCTTGTTGAACTTTTGAACTGCATTTCTACCGTATCACTGCTTACTCTAGCATACATTAGATTCAGACCTGCTGAATCTAGTTCTCTTTATAAAAACTCGAGCACTAAACCAGGTCATCCTATGTTGGAGAAGGTTCCCCTGCACCCTAGTGGCAGAAGTGTGCAATTAGAACTCATCTAATTGAAGGCTGCTGGAACAGGGCTCAGTTTTGAGTTTTTTATTGATTAATCTGGCCTCGGTAGTGCAGCGGTTAGCATTGTCACCTCACAGCCAGTTCAATTCTCAGCTGGAGTGCCTTCTGTGTGGAGTCTGCATGTCCTCCCTGCAGTCAAGTGAGCTTTAAAGACATGCAGGTAATGTGTGTGTGTGTCTTCTGCAAAAGTTGGGCACCAGGCTGGCAACTTGGCACCATAAATACTCACTGACAATCAATCTGTGGATTGGTGATCCACTGTGGTGACCCCTTACCGGGAAAAGACAAAAGACAATCTGTTTAAATCAGTTTATTCTTGTTTGCTACATAAGCACTCCATTTGCATGAGAATGCGCTTGTTTGTGCATTATGCACTAATGAGCAGAGGTGGGCACCATTGGCGGTTATAGATGCAAACACTTCTACCTGCAAATTTTCCCTTAGTACTCTGCTGGTGCTCCATCTGTGAGTTCTTGTGATTGTCTCTCACTGACAGATGATACATTCAGCGAAGCTCCTGAGGTACCAACACAGATCCTACCCACTAGTCCTTTACATTTTTTATCCACTTCTCCTGCCCTCTACTTTACCTTGTCCTTCCTGTCCTCTCCCTGTTTTCTGACCACAACAACTTACCTAGCATTATGGATGGACAATTTCCCACAGTTTCTCCAGCCATTGTGGTCGACATGAGCATCCAGAGACAAAGTAGCAATTGCCTCATGTACACTGACAACCCACTTCTTCTAGTCCACACAAATTCATTATATGACAGATGCATCTATATCAAGAACGAAGAATCCACGCTGTCTTGCTCACCAGTCAGTTCATCTGATACTAAGCAGGTTTTCAGCATGCATGCCTCACCTCCTACACCTACCAAACCAACAATGCATAAACCTACATACACCGAGGTCTTACAAGAAGCTTACCTGAACATTAGAAATCTCCCAAACACAAACACAATCATGATTCACATAATACATCCTCTGCAGAACACAGTACACATAATATATCACACACCAGTGTCTCATCAGTCAAGCCCCTAAGGCATAACACAAAAGCAAACATCTTAGTCACAGATGACTCAATTGTAAAACACACAGATGTCCCTCTCACCAGGGTGGATAAGGAAAAAGCCATGGTCAGCTGCCTGTCAGGTGCCAGGATCCATCACATCACACACCCACTCAAGTTTCTGCACAACAGACACTGACATGTTGGTGTGAATGACTTGAGATGTACTTCACTGGACTATATAGAGAGAGACATGAGTGAGCTCTCTGATTATGTGTCTCAGTCAGGTATGTCCCTAGCCTTAAGCAGCACTTTAACTTTGCCTAGGATGATACCTCAATACAAACAAAAAATTATTGACTTCAACAATTGGCTTAGTTTCTGGTGTCATTCAAAGGGGATCCAGTATCTGTCAGCCTGGGATGATATGGTCGACAGACCTAGATGCTTTACCAGAGATGGTCTTCATCTGTCACCCCTGGAATTTTAGTTACTGGCTAAGGCTCTTGACACCCCCCATACTGCCTTTTTAGGCAATGTCACAAGAACAACATTTCCGATGTAAAAATACCCTCTAAAAATAATATCAAGGTTATGCTGCTAATGCTAGGACTCTAAACCAGAAACTGACTCACTGGAAGCAGTCCTCACTTTGGAAGATGCTGACATTTGTGCAGTTACTGAGACCTGGTTTAAGGCTGTGGAAAGCACCCCAGCTATACCAGGTTACATTTCTTTCCACACATCCAGACCACAAATTGAAGGCATGAACTAAAGGAGGTGATGTATCAATATTCATTAAAGATAAATACATCTCTAGATGGGTTAAACAGCATGGTTCCCTTGAATTACTTCAGGTGCAATTGACTGTAGGTAACACCCCTCTTCAGGTCATTACCAGCTATAGCACCCCCTCCATGAATCAGGATATCCACTCAGCTTACTTGGATCTACTTGAGTCAATCAAGATACAACCAAACACCCTGGTTTTGGGTGACACTAATTACCCATCCATTGACTGGGTAAATTATACATGTTATAACTGACTTGCCCAAAGTTTCCTGGACTCTGTAAATTCCAATGCCCTTGATTAGCTGGTTGACACACCCACAAAGGGCTCAAATATCCTGGATCTGGAGCTCATCAACATGAGGAACCTCTGCACCAACCCCAGTGTTTGGCTATCCCTGGTGAGATCTGACCACAGATCAGTCTCGCTAGAAGTAACTATAACACAAGACCCCCCCCCCCCCTTAGTAACAACTAGACTAAAAAATTCTTGAAGGCCAATTACAACATCTTATACGACAGCATAAATAGCCTCAGAGCCCCTCCCCCCACTGATGGAACAGACACCTATGCTCAGTTTTACACCAATGTTTTATATAAGCACAACTAAAACTGTATTGGCTGTGCTATGCCTAATAGAACCAAAGCAAGATCTTCAAGGAAAAGCAAACTTGCCTGGTGAACAAATGCCATCAATGGTCTATACAACAGGACAAAGAAATTGCTGTCTAAAAGTAGGGAGGAATGGTCTCAAAACTGGAAATACTCCCTCCTCAACTTAAACAAGCAATAAGACTTGTAGTCAAGTCCTCCAAAGCTAACTACAAATCCAAATTAGTATCCCTAACTAAGGATAACCACAAGGCATTCTTTAGTTACATCTGTAACCTCAAAGTTAACGCCCAGATTTGCACTGAACTCATAGTTATTGGTACTACATATACAGAACTGTGGATATGGCAAACCTGCTGGCTAACAGGTTCAGTGAAAACTTCACTCCCCTGTCCCCACCACATATACCCCAAAGCATCCTTAACACCTGTCTCCCACCTAGTATCTCTGAGGAGCAGGACTAAAACGCCCTCTCCAAGGCCAACAACACATCCTCTATGGGACGAGACAACATCCTGGGCTGTGTTCTGCATGGGTTAAAACAGGAATTAGCATCACCATTGGGCACGCTTTTCAATCACAGCCTAAGCACTAGCTTCATCCCACTTTAATGAAAAACAGCTACCCTCATCCCTTTGCACAAAAAGTGTGCTTCCACAGTCCCTGGGAACTGCAGACCCATTAGTATGACCAGCCTTATCTACAAGGCCAAGGAACAAATCATTATGGACCTTATTAACAAAGATATAGGAAATCTCCAAATGCTCAACCCCACCCAGTTTGGCTTTGTCAAGGAGAGACCGTGCCTGTTAAACTTGGTGGACTTCTTTGAGACAGTCACCAAAGCCCTAGGTGAGGGCAATCATACCTAGATTTAACCAAGGCCTTTGACATAATCCCCCACTCAGGCATCATTGATAAACTCACCCAGCTGGGTATCAACCCATATATTGTCAGGTGGGTTCCAAACTGGCTCACTGATAGAAATCATACAGTCAAAGTAGGGGACTCCAACTCCTCCAGCAGACCCTTATCTAGTGGTGTTCCACAGGGATTGGTTCTGTGACCCCTACTGTTCATAATCTACTTCTTCAAAGTACAGGCTAAAACCAAAGGACTGTGGTTGTCAAAGTTTGCTGATGACTGCAAACTGGGAGTGATCACTGAAACCCCTAGCAATGTCAACATCCTGCAAGAATGTCTTAAACAGATTAATGACTGGTGCCAAAGTCATGGTCTTAAACTTAATACAAAAAAATACATTATCATCCCCTTCGGCAAGGGTCATGTTCCTGCAAGCTACCACATCAACAGCAATACCCTAAGCAAACAGTCAGTGGTGACAGATCTGTTTACACAGGTCAACAGCAACATTAACTTTGATCACCATGTCTTCACGGTGATAAGTAAGGCAATTTATATTGCTCATCTCATAAGTAAGGGCATTGCCTCCAGAAAAAAAGAGGTTATAACTCCCCTGTACACTTCTCTCATCAACCCAATAATATAATACAACACTAACTTTGGTATGTTCCTCAATAAGTACCTGCAGCAACTGGAGTGACCACAAAGGTTCCTTACCAAGAACATTCAGGGTCTTCAAGATCTGTCTTATGTGGACAGAATGAAATCATTGTCACTTTACTCTGTCATACAGACTGCTCAGAGGCGACCTCTTGTCTTGCATATAGAGCAATCTCTGACCTAGCTTTAATGGAAATGCTGCACATTTGCAAGTCAAATGGCACACAGGTTACTCACTCAAAGGACCTTAACCTGGTATGTGACATCAACAGAACTTGCTGGAGAGACAGATTTGTCTCACAAAGCTTACCCCACCTTTGGAGCAAGCTTTCTATTCATGTTAAACAAAGCCCCTTGTTGGCCCTATTTAAGTGTAATGTGGATGACTGGATGGGTAACTGGAAATTCACCCTGGGGGTTCCACCACAGGGGCAATAGGTGCTGATTTTAGTGCCTGTTTGAACAAGACACCCTTGAGAACATGGGTTGAACTTGACTAGGTTTGTAAGGTCCCTGGGCCCATTAGCCTAGTAACCTCCTCTGATCCTACAAGTTCCTAAATTAAGGAGAAACAGGTGGAACAGGAAGCATCTGATCAGTTGCCATATGAAGATACTCTGGAGCCTTCAGTAAGAAACCAGTACAAAAGTTCAGTTGGAGTTGCACAGCAAGGGGCGGAGTAGGAAATGGTGGCAACCCTGATGAAGTCAGTGTTATGGATTGGCAGGCCAGTGAGATATCATATGAAAGAGTAATAGATGTCACAGGATACAGCTGAAGAAATTTTGTCATAGGAAGATGTTCTGGAACTTTCTGTAGAATGCATGCAGGAAACAGAGAATAAAGAATGTGCTCTCAGTTTAGAAGAAAATGATCTAAGAGAAGAGTTGCCTGATTTAATTGGGCTAGATAGACATATTAAAATCGATGAAAGAAATAGATTCCATAAGTCAATTAGATCCAGAATGTTAGAAGTCTGATAAAACAAATGAACACAGTAATCACGACTATTAAAAGAAATTCATGTGATATGACAAAAGAAAATAGGCTATATTACTGTGCAGCTAAACTAATAACAGATAAAGTCTTACCACACAAATTCAGGGCAGTAAGGGAAAGGAAGGGAAGAAATCAAATGCCATCATTAAAGTATTGAATAAAGAAAATTAAAAAGCAAGGCAAGAAGTGTCACTGTTAGAAGATTATAGAAGAAGAAACAGATCAACAAAAATATTTAGAAAGAAAGACATAATAAAAGCAACATGCAGTACTAGAACAGACCAGGATCTATCATACACTGTTGTAATAATAAACTGAATATAAAAGTAAATCGAACCAGTCAACCACGGCAGTTACTGTATAAAATCATGGATTTTATTCAAAGAAAGAAAATAAAACTATAAAAGCCTTTCTAAACAGCCGCTTCATCTAATATAAAGACTGTTACAAACAAGCCATCTTTTAAACAGTTACCTCACCGAATCACATGATCTAAGAATTGGTCTTAAAGGAACAGTTCCTTTGAGTCCCTTTCTACCATCTGCATGTAATTCTAGAATCCACTTCATCTCTTTACATTTTGTTTATTCCTTAGGTCACTTTTTCTATTGCTAGGTGTAACCAATTCCAGAACTAAAAACTTAAAAGTATGACTGGTGTCATTCTTTAAAACATGTTCATAGAGTCCATTATGAACATCATTCTTCCTAATGTCATTTAAATGTTCTCTTATTCTGTCTTTCAAACATCTGTTCATCTTAAATTGTAGGATTCACATTTCACACAGAATAACAAATATACTAGATTCTGACTTCTGTAATTTGCATAAAAACGAAAGACTTAGCTCTTCTTAATCTCTGGATGTACATAGGAATCACTGCTATGAATATCTTTGCACATGTTGCAGTCTCTACATGGAAATGTACCACATTTATCAGAGACAGAAACCTTCTTATTAGTAGATTTATAACACAGCAACTGTTTAATGATCCTTTGCTCTTATAGCAAAACTTGGGTGCATTATCAAGAACTGAGCTATACCTATCATCAGATACAAGTAGTTGCCAGCTTTTCCTAATAATGCAAAAGACAACAACATTGCAGATAGTTAAAACATCTGTAAAATAAGTCATGCACATTCTTAATTCAGAGCCTCTTGCACCAGAGATCTTTCTTTCACTGTTTACTACTCTCTCAGAGAAGTAAGCTTTAGCAACATCCCTCCTGTGTTGGAGGACCTCATCACAGGCAGCCTTGACCTCCACATCATGGTAGCCTCTACATTTAAAGTCACTTTATCCATACATAATTCTATCATCAATACTTAAACGTATATCTGTAGAACTCTCCTTTTAGCACATTAGTGTGTACATGTTTTGGATGCATGCTGTTACGATGTAAAACTTTATTCTTACTACAGTCTTTCTTATGCAATTCTTATATAACTTGGCAGTTATCTCAAAGTGTTCCTACATGAAACAAAAATGTTAAAAGTGATGATGTGACTGTGCCTCAAATAACCTCTGTTAGAACTGAGACCTTGGTTTCTGTAAATAGTATCTGTAATGAGCCTTCTGGGCTGGCTGCTATTAATATTGGTCAACCCACTGACTGTGGCACTAGTGGACAGGAAGGTAATATGAGAACAACTACGTCTACTAGCAATGCTTTAACAAGCAATTCAGAAGGCATATGTACTGCTTCTGCTAGGAACTCACATACTGAGCTGTTGAACTCTAATGCTGCTTTTTCTGCTGCACCTTTTTTTACACCTATAATTGCCAGAACTTGTAATAGACAAAAAGAGGTCCGTGAGAGGACACTGTATGAGTAGAAAATGGAAGGGTATAAAAAGACCACAGATAACAGGGCAGCTCCAACTGAAACCGGATGTCCAGAGAAAGGTGCCCCAGACCTAGTTGTTAATATTTCTTCTTTTGAACTGAGTAGTGAACAACTGAGTGTCATTAACAAAGGTTTGCCCTTTGTACCCACCAGAAGCTCTGCTTTATATGATGTTCTCACAGACTTTAAGCTTTTTGTAAGGAATATTGCTTTAAGATTAATGTATGGTAATGGAACTGTCCAACCTGTTAATGTGTTTACAAAACCTAATCAATTTATTCCTCCCTATCCACCGTTAGTTTAGAAAAATCTGTAAGCATGAAATACGTGAGGCTCTGATACGTAAACACAGGAGATGCTTTTATAACCTTAGTCGTTTTGAATATGATGCTTTATGTCAGCTGATTACCTCAGATTTACTTATAGAGTGTCCTGCTGATAAAGGAGGTGCAGTGATATTGATGGACATGGATAAATATTTGGGAACCATGGAGGCTTTATTGAGTGATACTTTGACTTATGCTGACTGTGCCAACTATGAGGTAGATACTTACATTAATAGGGTGCACTCTGACTTATATGACTTGTTAATGGATGGCATCCTGGATAAAACCCTATATGAATATGTTTGTATTATTTATGGGTTACTTAAAGTGCACAAGTCTAGAGTAGACCCACCTATGAGACCTACAGTCTCTGGTAGGGGCTGGGTGACAGAACCTCTGTCCATATACATTGAAAAAATGTTACGTCCAGTATTAAACAAAGAGGGTAGAATCTTAATAGATACCAAGCATTTTTTGACAAGTTTATATGAATGGTGTAGTAATTCAGATATTAAGAACTGTGTACTGGCAACTACAGATGTCACATCACTCTTCACTGTTATCCCTAATGATGAAGGCATAGAATATGTTTGTAGGTTCATAGGTGTTTACTAGACTAATGACCACAAGGGCCCTTTTCAGCCTAGCCATGCAACCCAAATCTCTGACAAGTTCTGATAACCGGATAAGTGTAAGCATGGGCCTGGGAGATGAACCCTTTACAGGTTACCTGTGTCCATTAGAAACATAGCTGCCAAACCAGGAATGAATTTCCATTTTCCCATCCATTTGTCCAAGTTGCACTTGAACTGGGCTAAGATGTTCTTGCTGAAACATTCAGGATATAGTATTGATAAGATAGAGTTTGTCTGCTCACTTCTTGACATCATTTTGAGTAATAATGTGTTTATATTTATTTATCCCCAAATAAAACATTTAAAGGGCTGTTCTACTCTGCATTTAAGATTGCTAGGGAGTATTCTCCAGCCACCTAAAGAATTAGAAGTGGTCATGTCAAGAAGGCCTCATTTTGACTGCTTGCTGTTAACTCTCATTATTGGCCCTTGTTAATGTTTGCAACAGGTCTATATGCCTGTATGTACTAAAACCAATATAATACTCCAGTTTTGTTTTTAGGCTGTGTATGAACTGTTCTTCAGTATCAGTCATTGTAACATGTTGCAAATTTTGCTTTTTCACAAGAGCCTAAAAATTGGTATTAGTAAGTTCAGAACCTTGATCCGATTTCCTTATTTATTTATTTTTTGCTATCACCCCTCTTTCCAGTGAAATCATTCTGAAAGCCTTTGCAGGCTTATTTTTAATGACTTAGTCCATGCACAGGATGTCAATACCTTAAATGATATTAAAACATAACATTTCAAAGATCAGCCTGCTGTTGCTTATAAGTATTGTTCACAATCATTCCTTTTCTAAGAAAATGCTTCCTTGTGGGTTTTTTTGTGCTTTTTCTGTATGTTGTAAAGGTAACTGCTTTGTTTCCTGATTGTGAGTAATCCATTTATTATTTCTTTTAGCTACTTCATACAACCTCTGCACACCTCCTAAACTAGCTGCATTTGCAGGTGGTAATATATTTTTGCATATTTCCTCATCTTCACTCAAGCAGTATACTGAAACAAAAGCATGCCTCTTTTCAAAAAGAAAATATTTTATTATGACTTATACAATAGGAAGTTGTACTTGTTATATTTTGCAAAAATATACATAACTTGTCACAATGCTTTCTTGGATATAATGCAATTTTTTAAAATTTCACAACAGAAAAATACAGTCTTCTTCATACTGTACAATAATAAAAACATTGGCAATAAAGTCAAGTATACATATTACATCCTTTTGTGACAGGTGCTTTAGTCTTTAGCAACAAATGTTAGCAGTGCATGTCAGAGTAACCAGTACATGGCCCTGTGCCATAACTCTCAACTGCCCCTGATTTTGCCTAATTAATTATTTATTGATTTTATTTATTCATGTATTTACTTATTGAAGTAAAACTTCTTAAGGGATGGAAGTGCGAGTTCGGAGTGAAATGAAAAGTGAAACAGAAATGGAACTCAGAGACTCTACCCAGCGTGTCAGGCATGGTACTGCAAGTTTCCCTCATAGAAAGGTAGTGTAAGTTCTAACGTAAACTCTGACAGTATTACAGCTTCACCTCTTGTTTCAGTAGATACACACACACACACACACACACACACACACACACACACACACACATACTTAAACACAAAGTGATCAGTGCTCTGAGTCTGCTCAATGAAAGAACTATTGGGTTCACGCAGGCATCCGTTTAGAAAGGTAGTACAAGTTCAAACTCAAACTCCACCAGTTTTACAGCTCCACCTCTTGTTTCAGTAGATACACACAGACAAACACACACATACTTAAATACAAAGTGATCAGAGCTTTGAATCTGCTCAGTGAAAGCACTCGAGTTCATGCAGGCATCAGTTTAGAAAGGTAGTGAGAGTTCCATTTCAACCTCCGCCAGTTTTACAGCTCAACCTCTTGTTTTAGTAGACACACACACACGTGCACACACACACACACACACACACACACACACACACACACACACACACACACACACACTGAAACACAAAGTGATCAAAGCTCTGAATCTGCTCAGTGAAAGAATTCTTGAGTTCATGTAGGCATCGGTTTAGGATGACAGTGCATACTTAATATTTCAGACAGTTTCATAAAAAATCTAGGCTTGTAAGTGTATTTGCTTACACTGTACTGTACCAATTGCTTTCCTTCACACTATCTACAGAAGTTTCACTTTTAAAGTGCATGGTGACCAAGCGCATTCTTTTTTTATTTTTGTCCAGTTCCTCATAAAATTTTTGACTTTCCGGTAAATCACTGAGGATTGCAGTTAGTCAATAATGCCGGGTATTGGAGTCATATTGCATAATGTTCAAAAAATACATGTTGATGCAAAACATGCTCTTCAATCTGAACAGCCAAGTGCTCTGGATTATGCGGAATGCTCCACATTCGACCATAAGCAAACCCATTGTTCCGTTTTTCCCCTTTGGCCACACTACATGGCTTTTGATTGCTTTGTATACCACAATTACTGCCAATCAGCATCTCAGCATACAAACCAATCAAACAGCTACTCTGCTATTCCGCATTGAACAGCAATGGCTGTGCTACACAGTTTTTGATTGGCTCTTCAGCCAATCACTACTGCAGTGTACAAACAATCAAATAACTGATCCCGGGGACGGGAGCCAATGAGAACTCCCAAATAGATAACCATTCGTGTACCAGGAATGGTTGTGAAAAACTGCATTTAAAGAGAGGGAAAAAATAAAATAGAAGCAAAACAGTACCAAAGTAAATAACTGCAATACCAGCAATCAAAAGGAGTCCTTTTAACTGCTAGTATTGCAGTTATTTACTTTGGTACTGTTTTGCTTCTCTTTTATCTTTTTCTCCTCTCTTTAAACACATAGCTCTCAACCTTCTAGAGTAAGAAATATGGACAAAGCCAATAGCCAAACTTAATGTGGTGATAAAGCCACAAACATAGGGACAATTTTTAGATATTGCTCTTATAAACTTGAGCAAGTTGCCAAAATAACAGGTTTTGTGTGACCATACATGATCGGAAGGATATGATGTCTGAAACTCAAATTTCTGTCATTATCTTATTTCATTCCTCTGTGATTTGCCAGAAAACTGCATATTTTATGAGGAACAGACCAAAAATATGAGGCAAAAATTTGGGCATTCTTTAAAGTTCTGGGCAGTTGAGAGGTATGGGTGATATGTGTGTGTGTGTCTGTGCAAGCACATATATTTTGGTTGAAAGGCCATAGCCACTACATATTTTATGAGGAACAGACCAAAAATAAAAGGCAAAAATTCTGGCATTCTGTACAATTTTGGGCAGTTGACAGGCACGAAGGGTGAAAGTGTGTGTGTGTGTGTGTGTGTGTGTGTGTGTGTGTGTGTGTGTGTGTGTCTGAGTGTTATAGAGCTCAACCTCTTAGCACAAGAAATCTGGACATAGCCTTAACTAATGGGGGCATAAAGGCCCAAAAAATGAACCAATTTTAAATATTGTTCTTATAAACTTAGAAAGTTGCTAGAATAACAGGATTTGTGTTACCATATATATTCTGAAGGAATTTCTGTCTTTACCTTATTATTTCATTCCTCTGTGATTTGCCAGAAAACTACATATTTTATGAGGAACAGACCAAAAATATGAGGCATAAATTTGGGCATTCTGCAAAGTTCTGGGCAGTTGAAAGGTGTGTGTGTGTGTGTGTGTGTGTGTGTGTGTGTGTGTGTGTGTGTGTGTGTGTGTGTGTGTGTGTGTGTGTGTGTGCGTGTGCGCGCGCGCATATAGTTTGGTTGAAAGGCCATGGTCATGGTCAAGGTGTGGTTTTCACACAGTGCAAAAATAGGGTGTTCCACATTTAGACTGTTTGTCACACATTGCTAAGGTCTGTTTTCCACATTGGCCTCTTTGCAGGTTGAGACCTATGTGTTCAATTAACTTTTTAAGTGACTTAGAGAAATACATATTCATAAAAATGGTTTGCTTTTCAATGATTATTTGATATGTTGCCAACAGGGTTCCATCTTAAAAGTTTTCACAGTGTGCTACAGTACTCTTCCTCAAAACTTCCCACAGCATACAGGTACATATAATATGGAGCAGAGCTTACTTTCTTCACAAGGTTTCTAAAATGCCTTTTATAGCTGCTTGATGTCACAGATTCATCAATGACTGCCCATAGTGTAGCACCTAGATGTACATCATGTGATCACAGTCTTTTTGAGATGTATTGCCAACTGATTAAATTCCATTTAAGAGTCATGTGCAGCCTGATTAGTATCAAAATATTATGCAACATACACAATATTCTTGGCTATTGCTTCAACTCATATTTTTATCCATCACAGGTGCTCATGTAGCTCTGGAAATACCCGGTCCCAGAACCCTTCATCTATCATCCATCATACATACAGCTGTGCCGTCTTTGGCAGAGAGAATTTTGCATAACTTACAATTAATCTTTAAGTGTTGTGTTATCATTTCCTACTGTAGCTGTGTAACAATGTCTTTTACCAAGTTCATCATGATAAAACTTTCTGATGATATTACAGTGGATACTACAGCTATACTAGTATTTTGCAAAACACTACAAGTCTATCTGCCTATAGTTTTTCACAATTATCATTTGATGCTATGGAATTTGGCTCACTAATATAAACACCCCGCATGAAGTGATCTATCTCACATCTGTGTCAGTTTTCCTGTCTACCTACTCACGAGGGAAAAACTGTTGGCCAAACAAAAAAGTACTGGGATAGTGTCATCCGGATTCATGTCAAAGTGACATGCTCCAGTTCATTCATTTCAGGGCTATCTTCCTCCACGAAAACTTACGGGAGGAAAACAACATAAACCAACCACTCTGCTGTGCCTCTTTTTATAATCTCTGGTTAGAATATGATACAACCTTCTGCAAATGGTGTCATCTCTCATGAGGAGTAGTACATATGCTGTATCATTCTAGATAATACCACATTGGGTTGGGAAACTTGCAAAAGGTCACAAGGCAGACATTGATAGCAGTATTGTAAAAAGAAGGAACAGATATTTAAGCCAGAAAACCATAACAGGTAGTTTCAAAGTAAAGACTTGTACAGGGATACAGGTTAGTAAACAATACAGGAGCAAGTGTGTGTGTGTGTGTGTGTGTGTGTGTGTGTGTGTGTGTGTGTGTGTGTGTGTGTGTGTGTATGTATACATATATATATATATATATATATATATATATATATATATATATATATATATATATATGTGTGTGTGTGTGTGTGTATGTATGTATATATATATAAATATATATATATATATATATATATATATATATATATATATATATATATATATATATAGTACTTACGTATTATCGCAACCAGATTTTTGCGACATCTTTTACTTTCTTCAATTTTACTGAAATGGCCTCACTGAAGTGTGATATGGAAGGGTAGACCAGCAGAAAGTCTGCTGGGGATATCGGTGGGGGTTTTAAAAAACTATTAAGACTTATCATTTTGAGGTGTGTGGGTAGCTACATTTAAAGACGTCAAGCATTCAATTCGGAGATCGCAGTGGTTGCATGTGTGTACGTGTGTTGGGCTGAAAGGAGTGCAGGAGTTAGCGTACGATTTGTGGAATGGATTACTTTGTACTGCAGTTCCTTTTGGTGAAGGAGTACTACTTCTTCAGCGTTACCTTTTTGTTTGTTTTTTTTTTTTGGATGTATGACAGTATTATGAAGGTTAGAAACAGGTTTGGTGGACTTAGGTACCTTCATCATTGAAATGGCTGATAAATAATACAGGTTTATAAACAGAGATTTCCTACTTTACCGACTACAGCATGTGGAAGGAATACATTTGCAGTAGAATGGGACTCGCTTAACTGACAGGAGATTCTGGCGGTAAAAGGGGAAACCTGTTTTTGAATCTTATTTTTTGAGCCGTTTCAATGATAAACCTTCCTAAAAGTACAAAAACATTACAGAACACATGTCTCTAACCTTCATAACACTGCAGTGCTACTACTTGACCTAAACAGAAGCAACCAGCATTACCGCAAAAATCTGGTTGCGATAATACTTAAGTACTATACATATATATATATATATATATATATATATATATATATATATATATATATATATATATATAACAAAAGACCAGGTCCTAGATCCTAGATCTGGTGGTGGTGCTTCAGTTCTAGTGAAAAGGAATATCTTAGTTGCAGTTGTGTGTTGCACTAATTCACATATTGCAGATGACAAGAGTCCCAACTGGGTACCCTGTCACATTAGTTTAGGCGGGCATACTCGTGTGTGGATTCCTGCAGTTTACATTGTCCCCACCCTTATCCGTCTCTCTGTTTTACATAAAATTCTACAACATGTGCTCCCTAAGGCATACATAACAAGTGAGTTATTTTTGGTGATTTCAATATCAATGCTATTGGGAAAGGCTCTCTGCCTGTAAACAAAATGTTCCAGCGATTTTAGCCTGGCCCAAATAAGGCAAGCTCTTACTTGAGCCAGTACAAGTATTGGCTCTAGCTCCACAAGTGATCGAATAATACCCAACATACAAACAGGTGCCTTACTCTGAAATACTCTCCAGTGCTCTGAGTCACCAGTTGCCTAATAAATCCATTTGGTCATTCAAAAAATTAAAAATAAACTCCTCAAGTAATTGAATGAAGATCTTTTCCTGATAATAAACTATTCTGTTAACAGATCTTAATCAGAACAGAATACATAATGTCACTGAACAGAGTTACCCAGACCTAATACTAGACTCTGCCCTTTCCTTTACCACACATACAGATGTTGTAACTAGTAAAGTCCTTGCTCAATTATGTTACAAATTTAATTACCTGCTGCTCATAGGGCCATTGCTAAAAATATTTTAATACCCAAACTTGAATATGTCTTTCTTTTTCTCATTATGAGTTCCAACCACAATACTCATATAATACAGACGGCTGAAAATGAAATCTACAGATTCATTCTTTTAGCAGACATCTAGATACACCATAGCAATTTGCTAAACAATTCTAAATGGCTTTCAGTGCCTCATATGGACTCTTTTTCTCTTCAGTACTCTAATTTACAAGGTGCTAAAACATGGTCACTGTTTCCTTTTAAGAGTAAAACTACCTTTACAAGACAACCTTATGCACTCAAAAGTACACAGGACAACAGTTTCATTTTAGTGCAATCTCCATTTAAAATTTATGAGAGTACCTTCTCTAGATTGCAACCTGCTACCTGGAACCACCTGCCTGCAGACATCATAAATCTAGAAACCATTAAAAGCTTTAAAGATGCACTTAAAGAACATGACTTTACTGAATCTTCTTGCAACTGCTACAATGACGATGGTCAGGTAACTTACCATCCCATACCAAGAATACTAGAATACATTTAATAAACTTTTCTCAGCCTCTTAATGTGCATCTTATTGTATGTACTATATTTTATGCACATCTTAGCTTGCATTTTGTATATATCTTCTTATTTTTCAATGTACTCTGACTGGCTCTTTAATGTTAATCTATCTGCATTCAACCTTACTATGTTCTGAATTTATACACTCATTTTGTATATAATATTGTTGATTGAAAAACCATGATGTATTTTCTGCTCTTTGAGTTCAGGTCATGGCTAAAATGGGTTAATAAACTAGTCCACTTTCCCAGTGAACAAACAGTAAATAAATAAAGGAAAATAATACGTTATCCATTTAGTGTTATACTTTTTAGAAAATAATTAGGCTATTTTTGTCCAGAATGTTGAGTCACAGAATGAAAATGAGGTAAAGCACATGCTTTCCTATTATTTTATTTAATGTATGTACCCTTCACCCCTAGACATCAGCACTCTCCAGCATACTAGTTAAGATATAAGTCTCAAAAGACTGTATATCATCCAATGAGCTAATCTTTTAGCCTTACCCAGAAATACTGTCATTCCTAGAAAGCACAGGATGGACATAATTGAAAATACTTGTAAAATAAATGTATACATATTTGCTGAGAATTTTGATTACTTATCGCAAGATATCATTTATAATTGTTGTAGGGGCAATAGTTGAAAATGTATGCATTTTCTGGTATGTGGGCTTACTGAATAGCTGTGCACAATATACATACTTAAACGTGAGATGTTGTGTTGAGGCAAAATATGATTTCATAAGTGCAAAATGAATATTTCTGGCAACATTTTCTAGTGTTTTGTTCTTCGTTCGGCTTTTCCTGGTTAGTGGTCGCCACAGCAGAACTCCGGTCTGCTAATGAGTGGCAGTAGATTTTTTACGGGTGCCGAGGTGCCAGCTCAATGCCCAACCTTCAGCGAAGGCGCGCCCATTCTACGCATGTCTTTCGAATGCCACTCAACCGTGGGGAGGACATGCAGACTCCACACAGAAGGCACTCCAGATGAGAATTGAACTGGAGAACCTCTTGCTGTGAGGCAATAACACTACCGCTGCACCACCACGGCTTATTTCTAGTGTAATACTGACATACTTGGTACTCTGTGTAGTAAATAGTAAATGTCATTTTTTTCTTCATGGGTTCATAATCTTCTGGTTGTTATCACATTATCTGTAGCGTATCATTTATTACATGCAGTCAAGTTATGAAGCCTTCGTGCTCCAATCTGTAGAAACTGAAAATGAGAAAATACTGGTGCTGTGAAGTTAAAAGCCCCAGTAACTTTGTTTTATATGTGTTTTCTTCATATCCTGTATCAAGCCAAGAACCTACAAGAGGTATCCATGGCTAGCAAAAATCAGGCTAAGCAAGGTGGAAGTGAGATGTGAAAGTAAGTTGAAGGCATTTTTAAATGGACTTTAAATTCTTGCACAAATACTGATGTTATCAGACAGAAATATAGATTTAATCACAGAACTATATTAATATACCAGTTGGATTTCGTTCACCCTCCTGCCAATTAAAAAAAAATATGGACATGCGATAGTAGACTGTTATTTTGAAAATATTACCTGTAAAAATGCCAGTATCTGTGCTCCCTCATGCTTAGTTTTTGGTGTGACCAAACTTTGGCTGTCCAGAGCTTTTTTAGTCCTAAAGTTTAAGGAGTTAGCATTGAATTGTGTGTGCCCACACAGAAATGAGCTATTTTCCAAAGCTGCCCTTTGTTTATAACCGAGATATCATGCTTATTCTACTGTTTGGAGGGGGAGATAAAATTAACATGTAACTGCTGGGGATAAAGTGGTGTTTGGGTACCCCTGGAAAAATGTATAGGTACAGGTTTGGAAGGTGGAAAATGCCCTATTTCCTTGTTTTTATGAGCAGGAATTAACTCCGAAAAATGAGCATTTCACCATTTCTCAACTTTAACAAAAAAGCAGCTTTCAACATTCCCCATATAAAATAATGGCAGAAATCATAAGGCTTGCAACCCTGTAATTTACAGCACTAATCCCTTATATCAAAAGAGGGAGGAGTCTCACACCACCCTGCATAAGCACTGAATGTTTGGGTGCTGGACACCATGTACTGAAAGTTGGTGTGAGATGCAAGGAATGTGGGCTTTTGCCTTACATGATCCTTTTTACACAGGAATCTCAGCATCTTTGAGCCACAGCTGTTGTCAGTTCTGGACTGGGGCAAGAGAAGCAGGTGGCCTTCAGTCTTCTGTCTCATGCAGTCAGATATAAAAAAAAGCACAAAAAAAACAGAAAATAAGCTCTTGTACTAAGATAGATGGCCTCTACATCACCAATAAGATCCTGGGTAGGGTGGTTTATCACCAAATGTCCAGTGTGCATGGTTCTTAAATCTGAAAGTGTTAAGGTTTGGTGATAATGTCATTTATATCCAGCAACAGACTCTTGATAATCACTTCCTTTTATAGGTTCATAGGCAAGTACTAGGCTAGCTGTTCTTGTAGGCCATTTTAAGCCTAGCCAGTTTCTCTTTTTGTGCTCAAAATTACCTATCCCATTTGGATATAGAGTGGCCTTACACATCCCATGATTAAAAATTATATATTACCCCTAATAAAAACAACTAGGATCATATCATAGATCATTTGATGAGACCCATGCATGGGATAAAGCATTTAAGACATGTCCCTGTCTATTAGTAGTACAGGGGTCAGTCCTCAGGTAAATTCTCTGTTTCCCATTCCATAAATCTAAGTTGTGCTTGAAAATGGACAGGGATGAACTTTGTTTTATGTGGATGAAGAGTCTGTTCCACAGTAACTGTATTCTCTGCAAGATATAGCTGTCCCTCCATTTGACTGGCTGATGTGCAGCAAATCCATCAGTAATGGGTCTGAGGATGCATTGTATGCAAGATACCCGGCACCTCTTAGCAGTCTGTAGGATCCCAAGTATAGTGACAGGGTTTTGAGTCAGTCCATGTAGGACAAGTCTTTTAGCCATGTATCCTTTTAGTAAGGTGTCTCTGTAGGTGTTCCAGTTGTTGCATCTGTCTGGACAGAAACATGACAAAGGGGGTATTATATTCTTCAGTGATTGGCCTAATGAAGACTGAGTAAAGGAGGACAATGATATCCCTATATCTATGCACAATTCCTTTGCTTATAAGCTGAGCAATATAGAAGGATGTAGCTGTTGTATGGTAGAATCTCCACTGGAAACACAAATCAATCTGTCTTCTTCAAGCTGACATTGACCTACTTCAGAATAATAAATTTCCTGGCTTTACCCAAGCTTTACCCATCAGTGAGGAGTACTCAAAAGAAAAATAAACAAGAAGTTAAACTTGGTGACACTAGAAAACAAAACAAAATATACCCCTTTACTGACAACATATTGCATCAAACCTATTGTCATGCATTAAACACGCTACTAACCTAGCACACTACCAACAGCACCGACAGTAACTTTATATCAACTAAAAATGTTTTTGTTGCTTTAGACATTTAGTAAAAGAGTACCCTCAATGTACATGTCCCTTTTCAGCATCAAGTTAAATGACTCGCTCAAAGTCACACATTAGGCAAGTAGAGGTGGGAAAAAAATCAAATACTGTACCTTGGGTATATAAAGCAGCTCATTAACAGTTCAGAGTCGTATTCCTCAGCGTTAACTGGCAGACATTACTTCTAACCAAAATAAAAACCACCAACAACATAGTTTTACAACTTCTTTCTTAATGTGCCATGCTCACTGCAGCGGAACTGGTATAACCTAATGCTCTTACACAGCAAACAACTTTTTATATGACAACCTCTATTATACATAATGTTCCTTAAAATATAACTGTATATCTAATGTTGTCATTTTCATTAATTTCTAAACTGATGGGTCTTGGATCCAGCTGAGATTCAACTCAGCTGCTTCTTCCAGATCTTCGGATCCAAATCTGGAGCTCCTCCCTTTACTCATAATGCCCCACCAGCCTAACACACCCTAGATCACGTTTACCACCATATTGCTACAGATGCGGGTCCACTTGCTCTTGAGCTATTGTTTGAAACTTAATAAAAAACAGTGAGTTTTTCAACAATTTTTTTCAGCAAGCTATTACTTAAGCTTTTTCTTCACCTTCTTCCCGTAATTGAGTTTTTTGCATTTACGTCTACTCGTCAGGTCTTTCCTTTCACTTCTACTGAACCTTTGGCATTTCTTTCAAGTAGAATTGTTGGTACTTTGGCTTTTTTTCTTCCCCTTTGTTTCTTTATACCCATTTCAGGATACTTCTTACTACCATTGTTGGCAGTTTTCTTGTAATAAAAAATAAATAAAATCTCAATTCCTTGGTCTCTGGTATGGCAGACAAGCCAACTAGTTTAAAAAAATGCATTTCCTGTGAGCACAAAGTACGCAGTTTGGATGTCCCAGGGAATAGGTCTATTGTTTGGGTGCTACTCATTTAGTTTCAGGATGTTCAATCTGTGCTGGCTTAAATGCCAGGTCACTTACTGACAGATTGAACAAGGTAGCTTTGATGGGCCTTCTTCTTCTTCTTCTTCTTCTTCTTCAATTTCAACTGGAGCTCAAATCTCCTCTAAGAAATAACACAAAGGGAAGTCCAACTCAGCTTCCAAAGACAAATTTATCAGGAAGAAGTCTCCAGATCCTTCAACTTCTTTGGCTACATCCATATAGCCACCATCAAAAATTTTGAAGAAATTGGATCCAACTACCATGGATCCTACTACTTCAAAAATGAAATCTCCTTGGATCCAGTTGCCTCATTGTTCTCCAGATCTGATACCTATTCATTTCCCTTCTCTATTTTACAGGAGTCTCCACACAAACACTCCAGGCCACCATCTACTAGCTCCTAACTTAAGTCCTCCAAGTGCTTTTCTTTGGCCAAAGTTGGAGAATGATGAGGAAATTCCTCAGAGCTTAGATCCAGATGGGGGGAATTCTGGCTCCATCTCCCATCGGTCTGTGAGCCTGTCTATTACAAGTCTTCCTTTAGTTTCTCCTTCTCTGATCTGCCCTGTGGTTTCAGAGCCCTTGGATCTGAGATCCCTGGGAGTGTCCTCATCAGATTCAAAGACAGATCATTCTTCATCTCTGATCACTTCCCTGAGATGTCCAGCTCCAAGCCTTTCGGAATTGTCAGAGCTGAAGCGGTGATGCCAGATCTGGGGGACCTGAGTCGACTCTGAAATTGTCAAAGCCGTCTTTTCTCCTTGGAGCTTCAGAACTGGACAGCTTGGGTCCAACTCCATCCTCAGGTGGAGGGCCTCAAGGGATTCAGGGGTCAGAGGTGCTGGAAATTTCGGGTCTGATACCTCTAGGTTCTGTCTCTCCTAGGTACTCTGCCTTTGAGGTTGTGGAGAGGGCCATCTCTTTACCTAGAAAAAGAACATCCATCCCTACCCCCCTCATATCCCATATCTTTATCACCTTTTGGTCTTTGCTCTGAGCCTTGTTGTTCTATTCTACTGGGACAGCTAGCCCATTCAAGTTTCCAGTTACTCCCATTCAATTCTCCCCTGTCACTTCCGATACCTCATCAGACCATCCCACTGATGAGTTCCATAGGAAGAGAACGTGTAAAAGAAGAAACTTAGATTCCCCTCAGGAATCTCTCACTGAAGGTACCAATTTCAAAGAAGGGGAAGAGTCCCCCTAAACCTCCACCTGAAGACATCTCCTTTGAAGATATACTTGAACTCCTAAAGCAAACAGGTGGTTGCTGACACCCCTTACCAAAAGGAGTCGATGTTCCTGGAGAAGTTTGGGTCTGGTCAGCTATGTCTTGGGTGAACATCCCCCCAGCTGCGCTGGGCATGGAAGGAACTGGATACTGTGGAGTCCATCCCTAAGCATCCAGTTAAATTTTTAGCCTGCCAAAGGACAGGACATACTTGAGCAAGGGGGTCCCAGTTAATGCCATGGTTGTGGTAGCAGCCACGGAGAAAGAGCTTGCAGAGCACAGCTCTTCTGTCCATCCCCCCAAGAGGGAATCTAAGGCCTTGGAGAGATTTGGTAAGTGCACTTTTGCTTCAGCGACCTTTGCTATGTGGTCATTGAATAATCTGCCACATTTCATGACATTGCAAAGAGATTTGACTATTTTCCCGGAATCAGTGAGGAGGTAGAAACATGTGGTTCCACAAATCCCAGGGTCATTTCCAAGATTGAAATGCAGATAGTTTTCCCAAATGCAGAGAGGGAAACTCTAATGGAAGGTGCTGCCGCCACAGCAGAGGTTGCCCACAAAACAAGAAGTTATGTACTCACCATAATGTTCGATGTATGTAGTCCATCTCGCCTCACATTCTTACTCATGGGTTCGGAGCCGAATATCGGCTCCAACTCGGCCAATTTATTTACTAGCTCGAAGTCTCTCATTGGCTGAACCAAGCAGGTATTCCATGCTACACTGCTCCATAACCCCAGATCTAGTTTGCTGCAAAACCACAAACACGCCCCATACACACAACAAAAACTACAATGTAGTACTACCAAGGAAGTAAGAAAAAAAACAACTATTATTGGAGGGTACTCTAGTACCAAACCTAACCTCCAGATCCTCCAGGAAGGGGGCAGGTGAGAGGGTACGTAAAAATGTGAGGCGAGATGGACTACATACATCGAATGTTATGGTGAGTACATAACTTCTTGATGTTATGTAGTCCAATCTCACCTACATTCTTACTCACGGGACAGCGTCCCCAGCACCACTATCCTGGGAGGCTCAAAGGAAGATACTCCTGAGGACTGTGAAACCAAAGGAAGCCCTACCCCTAGAGGCCACATCCAGTTTGTAATGAGTAACAAAGGTATGGGGGGGAAGCCCATGTGGCTGCAGCACAAATATCATCCAAGGATAGTCTGGCATGGTATGCTATAGACGCAGAAACAGCCCTAGTAGAGTGAGCCTTGATGGGGAACGGTAGAGTTTTTCCTGCTGAAGAATAAATAAAGGAAATACAATTAGCAATCCATCTGGAAATGGTAACCTTGGAAATAGAGGATCCCGCTCTATTGTCTGTAAAGGAAACAAACAATTGTTCAGACTTTCGTAGATGTTTGGTCCTGTGTAGGTAGAATCGCAATTGTTTGTGCACATCCAGTTAATGAAATCTAAACTCTGCCTTGTTTTAATATTGAGGGAAGAACACTGGGAGCTCAATAGACAGGTTGAGATTAACAGTAGATGTAACTTTAGGGAGAAAGGATGGCTTAGGTCAAAGAGAGACTCTGTCCTTATGAAAAATTAAATACGGGGGTTTAATGGAGAGGGCTTGAATCTCCGACACTCGTCTGGCTGATGTAATGGCTATCAGAAAAGCTGTTTTCCAAGACAAAAACTTTAACTCGCAGGTGGCAGCTGGTTCAAAAGGTGGGGAACTAAGGGCTTGCAAAACCAGGTTTAAATCCCAAGGCATAATAGGTTCAGAAATAGGAGGCCGGAGTAATAAGGTGCCCTTTAAAAAGGCCTTACAGAGTTTGTGAGCAATAAGGGAAGGCTCATAAGAGGTATGAAAGCTAGAAATAGCCACCAACTGCACTTTAATAGTGGCAGGCACAGAACCCTGCTGAAAGAGCATGGACAAGAACTCCAAGACCGCAGGAATTGGGGCTGTGTAGGGGTCGATTCCTTGAGCATAAGCCCAAATAGAGAATCTCTTCCATTTGCTGGAATAAATCTTCCTAGTCGAAGACTTATGAGAGGACGATAAAATGTGTACTACCTCAGGTGAAAAATGATGAAGCCTGACTAGCGACGGAAGTGGAGTAGCCAGGCTGTCAACCTAAGGGTCCGCAGGGAGGGGTGGAACTATCCCGACATGTGTGTCAGTAGGTCTGGTACTGGGTCCAGAATCCAAGGAGTGTCCACCACGAATGGATGGAGGAAGGAGAACCAGACTTGGCGAGGCCAGTGTGGGGCAATTAGAATCATCTTGCTTCCCAAGGATAGGGCTTTCTGAATCACTCTTGGCAACAGAGGAAATGGAGGGAAAGCATAGAGCAGACCGGAGGGCCAATCGTGGACTAGAGCGTCCCTGGGTGATTCCCCCTGTGCGGGGATCAGGGTGAAGTAATTGCTGCATTTGGCATTGATGGGATTGGCAAAAAGGTCGCAGCAAGGCTGACCCCACCTGTTGAATATCTGTTCCGAAACCCAAGGGTTCAGGGACCACTCATAAGGCATGAGAATAGCTCTGCTCAACATATCTGCTATCACATTGGCCTTCCCCAGAATGTGCATTGCCACTAGGAACTGTTGGGAAGATACTGCCCACTGCCACACTCGCATGGCCTCTCTGCACAGGGGGTAAGATCTGGTTCCTCCCTGTTTGTTTAGGTACCATACCACGGACATGCTGTCCAAATGTATCGCGATCGTCCCAAGAGGGAGAAAGCTCTGAAGTGCCCGCAACGCCAGATGCACTGCTCTCATCTCTAGGACATTGATGTGCAGATGTACCTCATGATTTTGCCACAGGCCTTGGACCATCCTGCCAAGATAATGCCCCCCCACCCCATCTGGGAGGCGTCCGTGGTCACTGTGGCAACAGGTGACGGAGGAACAAACTGTTTACCCTCGTCCAGATTGGTGGAGCATAGCCACCAACTGAGATCCTGTTTGCATCGGACTGTGAGCAGAATCATGTGAGAAAGGGGGAGTTTCTGAAAGGACCATTGGGCAAATAGAAGCCATTGAAGAAGTCTCATATGTAAACTGGCTAGAGGCACTAGCATAATGGTAGCTGCCATGGTGCCCAAAATCTGAAGAACCCATCTCGCTTGTACTTTCCTGAGGGGTAATAGTGTGTGAACCTGATTTTGTAATATTGTGATCCTTTGATGCAGCAAGAAGGCCCGCATTTGGACGATGTCTAGTTCTGCACCTATAAATGTGACACGCTGTGAGTGCAGCAAGGCAGACTTTTCCCAGTTCGTTATTCCAAGTCGTTGACAGAGGGTAATGGTGGCGTCCCTGGCTTGGATAAGTAGATGCCTGGTGGGAGCAGAGAGGAGCCAGTCGTCCAGATAAGGAAACACCTGGAATCCTTGACATCTCAGGTGAGCTGTCACCACCGCCAAACACTTGGTGAACACCCTGGGGGCCATGGTGAGACCAAAGGGCAGGGCACGAAACTGAAAATGGCTGGCTCCCAGCCGGAAGCATAGGTGACTCCTGGATGCCCTGTCCATTTTGATATGATAGTAAGCATCCTTGAGGTCGATGGAGCACATCCATACTTCTTTTTCCAGAAATGGAAGAATGGACTGAAGGGTGACCATTCGGAACTTGGACTTTTGAACATAGTGGCTTAATCGGCTGAGATCTAGAATGGGTCTCAGGTCCCCTGTTTTTTTCGGCACCAAAAAGAGTCTTGAGTAAGTCCCTAATCCGATTTGGTCTGAGGGGACAGGTTGGATGACTCCTTTCTTTAGCAGCTTTGAAACTTCTAAGGCTGTGTGATCCCTTTGACTGGGTGGAACGTCCGGGATTCTTTTGACTGGAGGAGGGTCTGACGAAAGGGGCATGTCATAACCTCCGTAAACTATTC
Source organism: Protopterus annectens (assembly GCF_019279795.1). NCBI lineage: Eukaryota > Metazoa > Chordata > Ceratodontiformes > Protopteridae > Protopterus > Protopterus annectens. The sequence continues at coordinate 1,401,075,911 of NC_056737.1, forward strand.
GTAACATCCATCGATCCTGGGTGATGTTTTCCCAGGCTTCCGGGTGTAACAATATGTGGCCCCCGACTGGCTCCGGAGAAGCACAGTCGGGCAACACATCAGAAACGATGGTAGGAAGAACCGCGAAAGGAATCACGGTCTCCAGAGTTGCGGGGCCCTCCTCTGCCTCTAGGGTGGCATCTTCCTGAATAACCCCCCCCACCTCTGCCTCTGGAGGGGGAATCACCATTTGCGGCAGGGAAAAACTTCTGTGACTTCTTGAACCACATCTTCCCACCTCTCTGAGCCTTGGGGTAAGGCCTAGAGGGGAGGGAAAAATGGACCCCTACAGCAGACAGGGTCTTTCCCTCTTGCTCGCATCTGGTGAGGGTGTCTTTCACTTTGGTCCCTAAGAGCGAGGACCCATCAAAAGGAGCGTCAGGGAAGGAAAACTTGAAGGCCTCCGCGAAATGACACAGGCGCAACCAGGCTTGCCTCCTGAGGTCTACCCCTGAACTGGCTGCCCTACCAGCCCCCTCGGCTGCATACAATATGAGCCTCATGGACGAGTTGACAATAGAATTTAGGGTAGACACCTGGGCATTAACCGTGGGCGCCAACACCTCAGGAATGTTACCCGCTAGAGTATCTCCTAACTCCTTGAGGAGATCTCTCTGGAGCCAAGTGAAATGGCAAAGGTAGTTCAGTGACCATAAGGTGAAGGTCGCTGATGAAAGGGTACACTTCCCGTACCGGTCCATAGTCCTAGACTCCTTGTTAGGAGGATGGACGGAGGAAGAAGTCTCGGCTACTTCCTTCTGTGTGGCCGCCGACACCACCATGGCATCTACAGAAACCCCTTTGGACAGAAATTCTTTCCCCGGGGGAGCAGAAAGGAACTTATTGGGCCTTCTGGGTACAGGTTCCACCGTAGCAGGATTCTCCCACACCCTTCGACAGATTAAATCCAACAGTTCGTTGAAGGGTGGAGACACCCAGGAGGTGGAGGGTTGAGCTCCAAAAGCCTTGAGGAATACCGACTCCTCCTCGGAGGGGGTTTTGGAGGGCCAGTCGCCCCTCTGTCTCAAAATCTCCAGGATGTCGGAGAAAGAGACGTCATCAGAGGACGACTTGGGTGACCCCTCCGACTCCTCGAGGTCGGTATCAGAAGTGAGAGACTCATCCTGGGAGTCTATGTGCTTCCTATTGCATGTCTTCTTTCTGGGGGCCTCAGACTCTGAGGGACCCTCAGAAAGTTGGGGACCACTCATGGGGGTATCCCCAGACCTTTGGGCTCCACCATCTATGGATAGGGGGGCATCAGAGGCTCTAGCTGGAGTGGAAGGGGACGGAATGACCGATCTGGGTGATGTAACTGACGACTTGGCCAGTGTGCTCCGCATGGCCTCAAAGGCCAGTCCCCCCAAATCCGAGGACCAATGGGCCTATGAGGCCATGATCGGAGTCGGGGTCCCCCAAGCCGATGCGCCGAGAGGGAGGCTCGGAACCGATGGATGTCCAGAAACATCCCTCTCGGGCCCAACTGAGGAAACCCGAGTGCCGAAACCTGTGGAAGGAGACAACAGGGTCGGAGCCGACATCGGCACTGATAAACCTTTAAGGGGTATTGGAGATGGTGCAAGAACATCACTCGGAGTGGAGCACTCTGGCTCTGAAGACAAGGAAGTGCTCAGAAGAGGAACCATTGACACAACCAATGGGACAGGCTCTGGAGCTGACTGGGTCGGAGCCGAAAATAATTTAGCCAACACTGGCGACTGCAGGAGCCTTTGCACCACCCTATCAACATCCAAATCAGAAAGCCTGGAGGATTTGGAGGATAGGGATGGAGAATGGGATCTCCTGTCAGGAAAACCATGCCTAACACTGGGAGATCGGGTCCGAATTGGTTCCAGTAAAAAAGGAGCCAAAGCCGATTCCAGCACCACAGATACCTCCTGCGGTCCCGAGGACATAGGAGCCGAGGAGGCAGATTCAAGTTTTGAAAGTTTCTCCAACGGCTCCGAAGAAACAGATGGAGCTGGAGATCTTTTCTTCACTTTTGAAGCCTTAGGCTTGGCCTGAGAACCAGAGGCCGAGTCCAAAGACTCCTCAAATGAAGGTCTCAAGAGACCCTTCAATATTAATTTATTTTTTCTCTCCTGAAGCACCCTCGGACTGAAGGCATGACAGAAGCTGCAAGACTCTTGCAAATGAATTGCACCTAAGCAATAAACACATACAGAATGTCCATCTGTGATGGACATCTTGTAACCACTCTTGGCACATTTTTTGAAACTGGAAGGTTTATGTTCCTTCTGCTCTTTGGACATCTTAAAACAACCAGACTAGGAAAACACAGCAGGCAGGAAAACAGTAATAACTCTACCACAACCAAGAACCTCTAAGTGAAATGGTTCTCTAAGACACACATACACAATCCACAACAAGAAAAAAGATCTAGTGCTAGCTAATTTAGCAACAGACAACTTTAAGTAACTACAACACACAGAAAGGAGGACTAGGTCCTCTAACTCAAATGGGCCTAGCCCACCGGAAATTAGGGATACCAACTACAGACAAGAACACACTAAATTAAACCACAATATGCAAAATAGCTATTAAAATGGCTTTTGGGTTGAAATCAGCAAATTTCTTGAGAGAAATTGAAAAAGTAAAGGTACTTAGCCACAGCTAAGCGAGACCACATCCTAGCTACACGAGTGGCAAATGAGATCTGGGGTTATGGAGCAGTGCAGCATGGGGTACCTGCTTGGTCCAGCCAATGAGAGACTTCGAGCTAGTAAATAAATTGGCTGAGCCGGAGCCGATATTCGGCTCCGAACCCGTGAGTAAGAATATAGGCGAGATTGGAATACATAACATCCCAGGGTTTCCATGATTCCTTCTCAGACAAACCTTACCAGCACTCCTGAAAGGTTGCCTGACTGTTGCTCTCTGGAGGCAGTTGGGGTGGCATTTGTCTCTGCACTAAAAATCCTGGGCAACCATCATAAAGGATTCCTGGGTGCAGAGAATTATATCCAGAGGTTATATCATACCATTTTCTCAAATTCTCCCTGCAAGAATGAAAAGAATCCCCTATGTTCAACCCAATAAGAGGGAAATATCAGCATTAGAAACAGAAAAGCTGCTCAAAAAACAGTCACCCAGGAAGTCCCCCCAGACTAGATAGGATCCTTGAACCTACTCAAGATTCTTCTTACTGCCAAAGAAGACAGGGAAATTGAGATCCATTTTGGATCTCAGCAAACTAAAACAATACATGAAATATTCAAAGTTCTGGATGGTCACGGTTAAGTCCATTTTGCTCCTGGTGTGAAGGGACGATTGGATGTGCATAACAGAGATTCAGGATGCATACTATCACATCAAAATGAACAGGTGCTCAAGAAGCCATCTGCATGTCAAGCAGGGAGCCAGTCATTGCCATTTCAGAGCACTGCCCTTTGGTCTCACCACAGCCACAAGGGTGTTCAATAAATCCATGGCAATGGTAGCAGCTCACCTGAGACTGCTGGGATTCAGAGTGCTTCCATAACTAGGTGACTAGTTCTTAACTGCCCCATCCAGGCATCTACATCTGCAGGCAAGGGACTACTTGATCCAATCATGTCTTCACCTAAGCATCACAGTCAATTGCAGCATATCACAGCTCACACCTGTGCAGAGTCTGGAGTTCATACATTCTCATTTAGACATGGTCACTCAGATAGCCTCTCTTCCTCCAACAAGAATTCAGACACTCAGACCCAGGTCAAGAAAGTGATCTCACATCCTTCTCTCCTAGCATGATTAATCTTACAGGCCTTGGGATCCATGGCAGCAGCAATCACCCTAGTTCCTTTAACCAGGTTTCATGTGTGGACCCTGCAATGGACTCTATCAGTACAACGGTCTATTCTTCAATAGCCTTTATTTGCCCCAGTCAAGATCACAGAATCTTGCAAAAATATCTTCTTGGGTGGTTTCACTCAGACAAAGTTTCTCAAGGCTGTCCTTTTGTTCTTCCCCTATCCATGGCCACAGTGACCACATGGATGGCTCCCAACTGGAGTGGGGGTCACTACTTGGGAAGGACGGCCCAGGGTACATGGTCCTCAGAAGAGGCCAAGATGCATATCAATGTCCTGGAAATGAGAGCAGTCCTTCTTGTGTTGCAGGCCTTTCAAAATGTTTTCCTACTGTACATCAAAAAACAGGGAAGAACCAGATCTTACCTGCTGCGGCGAGGAAGCAATACGAGTGTGGCAATGGGTAATCTCTTCTGGCAGCTTTCTCATAGCAACACACATACCGGGAAAAGCCAACATGATTGCAGACAAACTAAGCAGGTCCATTCTGATGCTCACAAATGGTCTCTTAAAGTCAAACTGGCAGAGAGAATTTTCCATTGATGGGGCCAGCCATGTTGTAATATTTTTGCTTCTCCCCTCAACAATAAATACAGCAGGTTCCTCACCCTGATCCTTCCAAAGGGGGAGCCACCAGGATATGCTCTAATCCATGACTGTCTCTTTGGTTTTCCCTATTCTTACCCCTCATTGCCACTAATCCCCAAATTTCTATAGAAAGAATACTGGTTGAAGAGTACAGTTATTCTCATTGCACCCTTTTGACCTCATCATATTTGTTTTCCTTTCTTCTGGCCTCATCTTCTACATCTGCCCTGGATACTGGATCCCAATCCAGGCCTCCTTTCCCACCCGACAGGGATGACTCATCCGATATAACAGGCCTCAAACTGACTACATGGTTTCTCCAGTTCCATTGACTGCTTGACAGCCCAGTCTGTCCTCCCAGATCTGTCATATTTTATTATTTTCTCAAAAGTCTTCCGCTGGAAAGATTTACAAAAGTAAATGGAAGAGATTTGCTTTCTGGATCCTTAAGAGAGATTTGGACTCTTTTTCTGCCCCTATATTGGCTGTACTTGAGTTTTTAGCTTCTATTTTCAATAAAGGGGCTAGTTTTTCTACTATTAAGGCTCAGTTGGCTGACATTTTAAACCTCTATCTAGGTGAGAATAATTCTTCTAGATTATGCAAAGCCTTTCTCAAAGGAACTTTTTTTACTTAGGCCTTTAGTAAAGAATCCTATTCCTTCTTGGGATTTAACTACCCTGCTTCAAGGTCTGACCCAAGGCCCCTTTGAACCTTCAACCAAGTCAGACTTTAAGTTTTTGTAATGGAAACCCATATTTCTAGTTGCTATTGCATCAGCTAGATGAGAATCCGAATTTCAGGCTCTCTCCTCCAAGCCCAATTATCTGGTTTTCCACACAGACGGAGTTTCCTTATGAGCTAACCCATCTTTTTTGTCTAAGGTAGCTTCTGAGTTTAATATCCTCCAGGTCATTAACCTCCCAGTTTTCTTTCCCATTTTCTCAAATAAGGAAGAGTACACATTCCACCTTTTTGATGCACATAGCTTCTGTTTTATCTCCATTGGACCAAAGATTTCCATAAGACTTACCAGTTATTTGTATCCTTCTCATCTAAAAGATCGAACATGCCTGTTTCTAACATTACTCTGGCCAAATGGTTAACTGATTGCATATCTTTTGTTTATAGTAAAAGAAGGCTGTCCTTACCTAAGCCCCCTAGAGCTCATTCCACAAGGTCTATGGTTGTATCCTCAACATTTTGGTCAAGAACTTCCAAAGATGACATTTGTGTGGCTGACACTTGGTCCAATGCTCATAACTTTATTGCTAATTACAAATTGGATTTGCTTTCTAAGACAGACCTACTTTTGACTCTGCAGTACTCCGAAATATCCTTCCATTAAGGCCACCCAAGGTTCCTCTAGCTGGGGACTCTGTCCCATCTTTTGAGGAATAAATGAAAATGACAACCTCAGATAAGTTATGTACTCACCATAAAGTTACATATGTGTTGTTCATTTTCATTCTTCCTCAACTTCCTGCCCTCCTAACCCCCTTCCTTTTTCCTCCTGGAAAGACCTAAGGGATATCATTTTTGGAACTATGGTTCCGAATTTGAGCTCTAGTTCTGTTTCATTAACATATACCTTTTTAAGTTCACTTAAAGTAAAGCAAACTTGATCTGATGTATGTTAGGCTGGCAGGGCATTATGGGTAAATGGAGGAGCTCAAGAGTTAGATCTGAGGATCTGGAAGAAGTGGCCGAGTCAGAACCGAGACCCATCAGTTGAGGTAGAATGAAAATGGACAACACAGATCTAATGTTATGGTGAGTACATAACTTATTTTTTTACTTATTCTGCTGATTGTTTTCTGTATATAACTGTAAATAGCTGTAAATAATTCAGATTATGTCATACTACTAATATGCATACTACTCACACTGCAATAATGATTAATATCTGAGACAAATGCAGGGCACTTGCTGCTTCATATATATTTAAATAAGTTACTAACACTGTACCAACCTACGCATTATAAGCATTATTTATGTGAAATGTAATATGACAGGATTTCTGTTATAAACTGCTGTATTCATTGTGTATAATCCAGCTATAAAAAGCTGTAAAACCTGTTCTAATACTCCCAGTTTAGCACTCACTGTATAAACGTTGGGATTCTTTTCTCCTGTGTTTTTTTCTGAAAATGGACCCCCCCAACCAGTATGGTTTATCCAGTTAATAAAATCATCATTCTCAACCCCTTTTTCTCATTTTCTACATGGAGTCAGGGCGTCACATCAACTGTCACCATCTCTCTCTCTGTTCAATGCCAGTCATCTACCTCAGTCATGCCTGATTACCACAGGTCTTCTCTCACATAATCCATCTATCTTAGATGCCCTCATTTCCTCTTGCCTTCTTCCTGTCTCTCCCAAATCGTCTTCTTCAGATTGTCTTCTGCTTTCCTGCACATGTGCCCAAACTGCCGTAATCTATTCTCTTTGACCTGTACTGCAATTGAAGCTACTTGGGCTTATGCTGTGAAGACATCATTTCTTCATCTGTCCCACAATGTGCATTCTATCAACTGTCTCAAGACCTTCATCTCCATCAGCTCTAGCTTTCTCATTTGCTCTGCCTTCACTGCCAAAGATTCTGTACAATGCAGTAGTACTGGTCACACCACTGTTTTGTTCACCTTACTTTTCAGCTTCTTTGGCATTCTTCTGTCAGGCAAAACTCCTGACACTCTTTACCAGTTGGCTGCAGCCTCTATGATTCTGTCTTTGACCTCTTTATTCAGACTTCCCTTCTCCTCAACCACCTTTCCCATACACTTGAAGCTGTTAACCCATTCCTTTACTTTTCCTTCTAACTCAGTTCTTCTGATTTCACAGTTTGTTGCCATTACAGCTGTCTTTATCTCTACTCAGTTTCACCCCGCGTACTTTCAGTTTTGCATTCCATTCCCCTTATCCTTTGCTGAAGTTATTGTGTAGAGTTTGCCTGTAATGCCACATCATCTGCATACAGCAATTTTGTTGATCTGTCCCTTTTGGCCTGCTTGTTAATAAAATCCATCACCAGTATGAACAGTAGTAGGCTCAGAGTTGAACCCTGATGCACACCCAGTCTGGGTTTCGAAAGAAGCATGATGATCCCCTTAATTGCTTATGTGGATCCTGACAGGCATGAGGACACTCCCATCAGCACTGACTCCATCCTCAAAGAACATGCAGAAGATGGCTCTAACAAGAAAGCTCTTGACATCAACAGACTAGTGGGCACTGGTAATGAGATCAGTGCTGGCCCAGCACCGTCAGAACAGGGTCAAACAGACTGCCAATGAAGACAACTCCAAAGACTCAACATCTGTGGTCTGACATAAAGTCACACTCTGCCCCAAGAGGACTGCAGTTGAGTGGGTCAGAGGCAATTTTGGCATCTACAGATTGGATCTAATTGGGCTAATGGTCAATGCTCTGCAATTGGCACCTGCTTCAAAATCCACTGGCACCAAGACCTGTGTCACAGAAGGAGCAGAGGTGACTGGAGTTTGTAGGTCAATCCAATTTTCCAAGAAAAACAGGGGGATGGGATGATACCCACATCTATATCCACCTTAACAAAAGCCCTCATTATTCAATACCAATCAAAGTTGGAAGCACCGCTAGTCAAATTGGTAGACCAGAATGAGGAGACAGAGGTGCACACAAAAACATAGTGAATGCCCTCTCTGAAGATCAGCTGCTGAAGTTTTCTCCCCATAGGAAACTATTGAAGATCACATTTGGTTAAGGTGTAAGTGGGCACCAGAACTGAGGGCTTCAGAACAGATGGCTCTGATCAGATTGGAGCTGAGGTCTCACAGGAGGGGGAAAGTTTAGTACCTTGGAGGAAGCAGATGAAGAAATTGTCTCATGTTTTCGTGTTCTCTTCTCTTTCTCTCTTTCTTTGTGTTTCCCCTTCTTTTTTTCTTTTTCATTTTCTTGTTTTTTGGCTTATCCCCAGAGAAAAAGTAGGCAGAAGGCCTGTCAAGATCAACTTATTTCATCATTCTAATAAGGAATGAGGTCCAAAGGCCTTACAGATTTTACAGGAGGCCAGTAGGTGTTTGAAACAAAGACATGCAATATAAAGACATGAAAAACAAAGGAGTCATTATCCTTAAAATTATTAAAGTCTTTAAAAGATTTGTCCAATTTTAGCAACTTTAATAGAGACAGATATCCTACATTCTCTACTGGCACGTGCATCTGATTTTCTAAGAAAGCAGTTTTAATTATCATCAGTAACAAGCTGCCTTCCATATTATTTTATTATGGAAAATGTAGATTTTTAGCTCCATATTCTTGCATCCAGTACATATTAACTTATGTAAATAGTTTATTTTGAGACTCTGAAATAACCACAGTGAGCATCCTTTTCTAATCTTTATATAAGTACACAATCTTAAACATAATAGTAGTTTTTCCACAAGACTGATACTCATCTTCTTTTGGCTTCAAAGGCTAAATTAGCTAGTAAATCCCTTTGCATCTTCTTGCAAAATATACTATTCTTGTAAAAATGTGTCTGACTTACCTAATTTCAGATACTTAGAAAGCTCACTACTTTCTGGTCATTATTCCACTGATATTTATTGATAAGACATTAAATGTTGTCATAATGCATTTATGTTTGTATTTTTTAGATATTTAATGGATAATACCCCATAGTATATATTTTTATAGTGCATTTATTTTTATATATATTTCCTAGTATTTAAAGGATAATATCCCGTGGCATTTTTGAGAATTTCTGAGTTTAGTATTGTTTCAAGGTCTATTGTAGATGCTCACTTGCTAGCAGCTTGCAATACACTAGCTCGCTGCCACTTGTTCAAAAAAAGCAAGTGCTGCAATCCCACTAGCCTGATCTTCCTTTTCTGTGTAGTCCTCCCAACACTTGACCTTATAAACTGTGTAGCCCTACCACAACCCTAACTTTAACCTGAAAAATCCCACAGTTTTCCAACCTGATGCCTCAACTCTCTTACTTAAAAATCACTCCCACAAGTTTCCAACTTGAGTCCTCACTCCCTTACTTAAAAAAAATACATTCCCCCTCCCTAAACTGAAAGTCACTCATCGCTCTCTACTTCTAAAACTCCCCTCATGCTCTATAAATGTAAAACCACCTTCTCACTTTTTAACCCTGAAACTTCCTTCCTGCTTTCTAACTGTAACATCTACTCCTGCTCCCTAATCTTAAAATCCCTGTTCTACTCCCTCCTCACAGCTGCTTCCCTCAACTCATAGTCAAGTCCAAGAGCAAATAGCACCTGACACAAGCTACAAGGTGTTTGAATACATGATTTCATGATAGAGGTTTTCAAGTGTTTGGGATTCAAATGGTTTAGGCAGTACTCTTGTTTTATATGACATAATTATTCTGAAGTTGAGTATAGTAGTTAATATTATATACGGCACACTATCAATAACATATAAAATTAACATCAAATCATCCTAACCATGGCATGCATAACTTTCTAGTCTAACTAGTAAAATATTAATTCAGCTTTGTCATTTATTTCAAACTTAAATCTAATTTAGCTCATATGCCCCTGTTTGATCAAAAGGAGATTACATCTATTCATTTTCAAGACACCCAAGGTTCGATTGCATTTCTGACTTATTTCTTATTTTAGATTCAGATAACTAAAATCTGTTTCTATCAGTTCCTCTCATAGCAGATATAACAGATATACCAGGCCGAGTCATTGCCCTTCACCATCATTCATTGATACTTATCAATGATCATTTCACATCACTCTGTATTCTTTTTTTAGGAACATATAGGCACATTTGGTACAATAGTTTCTAAAATAATAATAATAGCATCTCTTGCAAATTATAGTACATCATAGTTTCCTTTCTTATAAAATTACTTGGTCTACAATAATATAGGAAATGAAGATGTTGACAACTTTTAAACTTATAATATTTGCCCTGTCAAAAATGGTCAATACGATATTATACACTGGTAATCATCTTTTTTATGAAGTTTTCCAATGTATCAATATACCATCAACTTGCAAATTTTTCAATATAATTTCTTACCTAAATCATTCGTACTTCGACATCAACGTAGTCATTCATACTTCACTAAACCACTAGCACATCTAGGCTTCATTATTATCCAATGTATACACACACACACACACACATATATATATATATATATATATATATATATATATATATATATATATATATGGCTCCCTGTCAGTTGACTAAGTTTTCAGAGACTCAAAATTCATATGGTCAAGACCATATAATCGAGTTTTTGAAAACTCAAAGCTTTTGAATGGAGATTGTGTTACAGTGAGGATTGGGAAATGTACCCTTTTCTTCACTGTAGTGTGATCTTGGAGTTGGTATATGTAATTTGCAGGGAGTGTGGGGGATGCAGCCTCTCACATGGGGGGGTGAAGTTGGGCTTGCCCCCTTTATAAACATAAAAAAAGTATTTTTTTTTTATGTTCAAGTTTGTGGAAACTTGATCATATGTTCTCGTTCATATGAATTTTAAGTTTCTGAAACCTCAGTCATCTGACATAGATATATATATATATATATATATATATATATATATATATATATATATATATATATTTCTTAAAGAAGGGTCTATGTAAAAACATAGTCATCCATTTACCATAATTATGCTGTTTGATATAATAAGAAAATCTTTAATTCAAACAGATTTTCTTTACTTTCATTCTTTCTTGTGTTCTTTTTCTTCATCTTTTCTTTTATCTTTGTATCTAATATTATTTATTTGTTTATTTTAACACATTTCCCTAGTTTATATAATTATATCAACAATTTGGTAGGTAAGCCATTCTATAATCACATTTTTGTATTACAAGACAATACAGAGAATATGCTTGAACTTTCATTTTAATGTATATTATTCACATGCAACAGATGAGACAATCTTTCAAGTTTCATCTGTATAATATAGAGCAAAGAAAGCAAACAATAAATTCAACCCTTTTATGATTACATGTAAAGAATGGGTTGCAGTTAAACTTTCTGAGACAAGTTATTTATACTTTTCCATACCTCTTTAATACTGTCAGCATTTTCTATTTCTTTTATCTGTGTTGTTTTTCTCTCTTCCTTTTCTACTTTCTTATGTGGATGCTGCATCATTTCTGTTCTTTCTTCTATTATAGTCACATGGTTCTGTTGGAGGTAATCAGGTTCCAAAATGTCATAAGGAGTTGGCAAGTCCATTTATACACTCTGCATGTCTTTCTTGTTTCTTTATAACACAAGCAAGTTAATAACTTGTTCGTGAATAATATTTTATACCAGCATAACTATGAGCAGATATTTTACTATGGAAGTATATATATTGTTATAATCATGAATGAAAGAATATATGTTACAAGTATGTGTGTGTCCTATGAAAGTAAGGGCAATGTATATTAGCCCATTAGGAAATATGCCAAATATGACTTAACATCAATACACTAATAGAGATGCATGAAGCAGAGGCCTAAAAGAGAAAAAAATTAAAATGTTTGGTATTTCCATGCTTCTGTTCTTTATGCTGTCCCCTTAACAAGATATTTATTTTCCCTCATTTATTTCAGACACATCTTATAGATATTTCCTGTAAGCAAAATCAATTCTATATAAATTAGTAGTATTTCATCTACAGAATTTTTATTGGCCATATCACAAGATGCCAGATCCAGTCCTTAAAATGTAGCATCTACTGTGATCATGGGAACATCACCTCTCATAATGTGGAACAAATGGGCAAAACGTGGAACATATTAACAGCTTACTAACAACTTCAACTAGGAAACTCCCAGGATGGTTAACAAATGCTGGGTTTACTTATAAAATAAATTATATTTAATGGATGAATATTATTCAGTTCTTTTTACCATGGATATCAGTTAACAAAATTCTTAATACTGAATGTGTGATAGACCCTTTAAATGTGGAACTTCGAGGAACATGAATGTTTTAAAGCTCCGTATGAGATACGTTCCTCGTAATGAGGTACACTTGAGAGGTATGCCTGTGAGCTATATCACATTAGTTATATTGTTGACTGCATCGCTTAGTACAGAGCTTTCTTGAATGAATGAATTAATTTCGTACCGAAACAAAAAAAAATAATCCTTTATATTCCTGTATCTGTGTAACAGTATGAAGCAAATAAAATAAATAAATAAACTGCACTGAAGTACAAAATTAGTATAAAGTTCTAATATAAATACTACCTCAGGTCTCCCCTGAAGCAATGCTACTAGTCTAATGGGACTAATCCACTCAATGAAAAATCAATCAATAAATAAATAAATAAAATCAAAAAATAAAAATAATATAGAATTGTATTTAAAAAAGGGATGTGTAGTTAGGGATGACTTTCTTTAAAAAAGAAAGTGGATAGCTAGGGATTACTCTATTTAGAAGGGGTACTGTCCAGTTTTTTTAGAAAATATACAAAATGTAATTGCCTTATTTGGATTATATTTCCCTGTCTAATGTATGCCTTCAATCTAGTACTCTCAAACTACCAATGAAAACTACAGATATTAATGTGAGACCAGCAGAATCATTCCAAGGCCACCACTCAGGTAGACTTTACATTTTGTTAGGTTGTTACATGGTAATAATGAGCACACATGACCTGCTAATGCTATTTAAGTAATATAGCATTCTTCAGCCTGTACACCTATTGGTTAACCTCCTTCTCTGGACATCTGAATATTCTTCCATATGCTACTAAAAATATATTATTTAGTATAGACAATCTCAGATTTAACTGGATCAGCCAGCAAAATATATTCAACCACTTTATACTTTTTGATCAGGTAAGAGCAATTATTATAAGTGGTGGCAATATTGAAAATATGCACCATTAGAAAGCAACAAGCAAACTGATTATTACCTAAAGAAACAAATTCTTAGGAGATTTGGAAGGTAAAATAATCTGAATTCCACATAATGAGATTATTCAAAGTATATCTACTAAAAGATAAATGTTTAGTCCCAGGAAACTGAAACTTAAAACAGGGTTATACCCAGAAAGAAAGTATCATGAGAGTATACAGTTAAGATTAAATTTAAGTATTTTCTGTCTGATACTAGTCTGCATCTTGTGCTGGAGTAAGGCATATACATTTAAACTATGTTCTAGCGGACTGCTTTGTGCTTAACAACAGTATTAGTTAAGATGAGATAATGCTTAATAGGCAGCCAGACCTGTTAACACTAGTTGGTGTTTAAGAGGTAGCCAAACTAATCAGGCACAATCTAACAGCCAGAAAACAATTTACATATAAAACGTTGCAAAGTACATTATGATATGGCGTTTTCAAGAAAGTGATTAGGCAGTCATATCACAATTGTGATTTTGTATTTTGTTAGATCACACTCCCACAGTTGCAGTAAAACATGACATGTACATCTACATGTGTATATAAGCAGAATATGTTCTAGCAGGCCACTTAGTTTCTAGTAAAGTAACATTACACAAACCTACATTTTAGTAACAGATTATTATAGGTAATATTTCAGTTATATATATAAAATGATGCTAAGATTCGTTATGTTAGAAAAAAAACATTCAGTTATTTTCAGAGTATTATAAAAACTCAATAGGCATGCTGCCTTTGTATCTGTTTACTATATAGCTTTGCTCCTGGTGTCATTTAAATAGAACTTTCAATGCAGACTACGTTTCTTAGAAACCAATATTCATTATATATTCATATTCATTTGTTACAATATTGTAAATACTCAAGTTTTAATCCAAAAGAATTACTTACATTCTTTATTACTACAGCGGAAATTTAAAAGTTTGCATTTTCAAATTGTCAGCCATTCAAAAATAGGAAGTGCCATTTTGGGCATGCATCCAATTTGATGGTGCTGTCTGTGTGAGTGCAGTTGTTGCATGCAATCTCTGCCATGGTTTGTGAGTTTTATATGAATGTCATTATCCATGAATCCAGGACATATCTGACATCACCAATAAGATGTTCCTGTGGGACATCGCCCTGCAAAAATAGTTGATATAAGTCTTACGTCTGCTTGATGCTGGAATCACAGGCCCTAATTGGGTGGTACAGTGACACATTGCAGACCACCTAACAGTTGATGAACTGGAATCTCTTGCAGCTGATATACCATTGTCCCTGTGTCCTAGATGGGATATTGATGGCAAATTAGGTATAATCAATGGCATAACTACCTCAGGGAAATGGGCTGTTTCATAAAAAGCATGCATAGTGTTGTTCTTCTGTGATACATGGAGAACACATATGCTCTTCAATATGCTGTAGTACTGCATCAAGAAACTTGTGCAGATACATGGGTTATACATACTGTGTTTAAGGATGGTCTCTGGACCATCCCTGCTGTAAGGATTGTCAGTGCTACACATACCTTGGTGTTTACAGGGAATTACATGTATCCAATGAGTCTACATGTGAAGGCAGCACATCTATAACAGCTCCTGCAAGCTGCCTCTCCTCATGGTACAGTCCACTAATTGTGGGTCATGACAGAGATAAAATGTTAGGCACAATCAAATCTTTTTGTGAGACAGAGCATGATGATGTACAGCTTCACAGCTACTGACAGAGAGGATGGCCTCAAACATATACATTTCTGCTAATTATGCTGTTACACCCCCATATTAGCATGATCTCTGTTTCTGCTCACCAGGATTTTATGGTGCGCACTAGCACTGGTGGTTGCAGCACATGGTGCATTTTTCATATAGTTCAGAATTGCTCCATCATGTTGTTTACCCTCATTTGCATATGGCTCTGTCCTCATTATCATAATGTTGCCCATTCACCTGTTGAATGGCTTCTTTTCTGCTAGGTAGGATCTTAAAGCTTTTAATCTCCTCTGATCACAACAATCTGGGTTAGGTCTTAAACAATACAGCCACTTTGTTTAGAATTCCTTGTAACTATTTGTTTGCCACAAGCACAGTGGTGCAGCAGTATTGTTGTCACCTCACAGCAAGAGGTTCCGGTTCGATTCTCAGCTGGGGTGCCTTCTGTGTGGAGTCTGCATGTCCTCTCTGCATTTTTGTGGGTTTCTTCCAAGTGCTCCGGTTTCCTCCCACATTACAAAGACATGCATCTGGAGCATTTCTCCCTGGGCCTCCGCTGAAAATTGGCTTTGTTCCAAGTCGGACTTTCCAAGTTAACAAATGTTAAATAAATAAATAAATAAATGTCTTGCCGATGAAAATTCTTAAAGTCAAGTATGGAGATGTTCTGAATAAAAATTCATTACACAGGAGGTGTGATAAGGCTTAATGACTGAAAACAATGCACTATCAAAAAATAAATAAATAAATAAGTCAAGTGATTAATAGTTTTGAAATGGCAAGAACAGCATGTTGCAGATTAACCAGTGCTACTCATGTGAGAGAATTGCACAAGCACACACCAGTGCATACACAAGAGCAAGACCATTGTTGGCCTTCACAGTGGAACAAGGCACTTAGGAAAAACATAGCTTGATAACTGCAGCTATGCTGATGAATAAACCAAAATTTTATGATATACAGCTGCAGTGACCCTCCCTAAAGTAAGATCACTAGGTACCGTACATTCACTACTATCTTACAATGATATGATTGAGGTCCCCCTTGGTTGTTTATATCCTGTACTACAGTGGTAATGTCTGACTAAATATGAAGTATCCACTGGGGCAAGCACTGTCAAAATGCTTCCAAATCCATCTCTAGTTCTAACATTTCCTCTAGATTTACATGCAGTCTACTCTACTCATAGGCACTACATGTTGACACAGGCTAGATGAGCTCTCCATCTAGAGTCTGACCTCTGTTGTGTGAATCTCAGAAGGATGAAAGAATGAGCTATTTTCCCTCATTTATATGAACTGCTTTCTTTTTCTCGAAATACTAGCTCCTTGAAAATAGAGGGCAACATAAGCATCTCCTCTTACGAGTGGACTGCCTAATTTTACAGATTTCTTATATAGTGCCGACATTTTCTCATGTGAACTCTTTCAAACTAGACCATCAAAATATCTGCATATACATGTCGCAAAAGGAAGACAAAGATTCTTTCTGTCAGTATAATTTTGCCTGCTACCAGTCTGAGCACTAACAGCATATGAAGGGTCTTTTATGGAAGTAAAAAATCCTTACTGGGAAAGTGTTCAGTACCACTACCAGAAACAGTTTCACTGAGGTAATAAAGCCTAATTTTATCTCGGTGATCTTTACTCCCAAGAAAACCAGAAAGGAAATACCATAATGTCTTACAAAACTGTTCTTCTGAGAAAGAATGCACAAACAATAGCCCATATAGGGGTTAATGTGAATATCCCATACCCAGAATATTCCAGAGACCAAATGTAAAAGCTGTGAAATTAAAGTGTTCTTTAAACACCACAAATATTAGGATTCATTTGGCTGGATGGAAGATAGAACTATGCCAGTAAGTGTCCTTAGAGACCAGTGTTATCATTTACAGGATGAATGAGAAGAATACTGGATCAAGGAGTAGCCATCCTAAGCTTTATAATTCCTAAGGATATTTGGCACTTAGAGAAACCCTGACTTGATCTGGATACTGGATCAAGGACTAGCCATCCTACGTTTTATAATTCCTAAGGATGTTTGGCACTTAGAGAAACCCTGACTTGATCTGAATACTGGATGAAGGAGTAGCCATCCTAAGCTTTATAATTCCTAAGGATATTTGGCACTTAGAGAAACCCAGACTTGATCTGGATACTGGATCAAGGAGTAGCCATCCTAAGCTTTATAATTCCTAAGGATATTTGGCACTTAGAGAAACCCTGACTTGATCTGGATACTGGATCAAGGAGTAGCCATCCTAAGCTTTATAATTCCTAAGGATATTTGGCACTTAGAGAAACCCTGACTTGATCTGGATACTGGATCAAGGAGTAGCCATCCTAAGCTTTATAATTCCTAAGGATATTTGGCACTTAGAGAAACCCAGACTTGATCTGGATACTGGATCAAGGAGTAGCCATCCTAAGCTTTATAATTCCTAAGGATATTTGGCACTTAGAGAAACCCAGACTTGATCTGGATACTGGATCAAGGAGTAGCCATCCTAAGCTTTATAATTCCTAAGGATATTTGGCACTTAGAGAAACCCAGACTTGATCTGGATACTGGATCAAGGAGTAGCCATCCTAAGCTTTATAATTCCTAAGGATATTTGGCACTTAGAGAAACCCAGACTTGATCTGGATACTGGATCAAGGAGTAGCCATCCTAAGCTTTATAATTCCTAAGGATATTTGGCACTTAGAGAAACCCAGACTTGATCTGGATACTGGATCAAGGAGTAGCCATCCTAAGCTTTATAATTCCTAAGGATATTTGGCACTTAGAGAAACCCAGACTTGATCTGGATACTGGATCAAGGAGTAGCCATCCTAAGCTTTATAATTCCTAGGGATATTTGGCACTTAGAGAAACACAGACTTGATCTGGATACTGGATCAAGGAGTAGCCATCATAAGCTTTATAATTCCTAAAGATATTTGGCACTTAGAGAAACCCAGACTTGATCTGGATACTAGATCAAGAAGTAGCCATCCTAAGCTTTATAATTCCTAAGGATATTTGGCACTTAGAGAAACCCAGATTTGATCTGAATACTGGATCAAGGAGTAGCCATCCTAAGCTTTATAATTCCTAAGGATATTTTGCACTTAGTGAAACCCAGACTCGATCTGGATACTGTATCAAGGATTAGCCATCCTAAGCTTTATAATTCCTAAGGATATTTGGCACTTAGAGAAACCCAGATTTGATCTGAATACTGGATCAAGGAGTAGCCATCCTAAGCTTTATAATTCCTAAGGATATTTTGCACTTAGTGAAACCCAGACTCGATCTGGATACTGTATCAAGGATTAGCCATCCTAAGCTTTATAATTCCTAAGGATATTTGGCACTTAGAGAAACCCAGACTTGATCTGAATACTGCATCAAAGAGTAGCCATCCTAAGCTTTATAATTCCTAAGGATATTCGGCACTTAGAAAAACCCAGACTTGATGTGGATACTGGATCAAGGAGTAACCATTATAAGCTTTATAATTCCTAAGGATATTTGGCACTTAGAGAAACACAGACTTGATCTGAATACTGGATCAAGGAGTAGCCATCCTACGCTTTATACTTCCTAAGAATTTTTGGCACTTAGAGAAACCCAGACCTGATCTGGATACTGGATCAAGGAGTAGCCATCCTAAGCTTTATAATTCCTAAGGATATTTGGCACTTAGTGAAACCCAGACTTGATCTGGATACTGGATCAAGGAGTATCCATCCTAAGCTTTATAATTCCTAAGTTATTTTTGGCACTTAGAGAAACCCAGACTTGATCTGGATACTGGATCATGGAGTAGCCATCCTAAGCTTTATAATTCCTAGTGATATTTGGCACTTAGAGAAACCCAGACTTGATCTGAATACTGGATCAAGGACTAGCCATCCTAAGCTTTATAATTCCTAAGGATATTTGGCACTTAGAGAAACCCAGACTTGATCTGAATACTGGATCAAGGAGTAGCCATCCTAAGCTTTATAATTCCTAAGGATATTTGGCACTTAGAGAAACCCAGACTTGATCTGAATACTGGATCAAGGAGTAGCCATCAAAAGCTTTATAATTCCTAGGGATATTTGGCACTTAGAGAAACCCAGACTTGATCTGAATACTGGATCAAGGAGTAGCCATCCTAAGCTTTATAATTCCTAAGGATATTTGGCAGTTAGAGAAACCCAGACTTGATCTGGATATTGGATCAAGGAGTAGCCATCCTAAGCTTTTTAATTCCTAAGGATATTTGGCACTTAGATAAACCCAGACTTGATCTCCAACCTTCTTTCTTCAGGACTAGGGAGAAATGAGTATAATAATATGCTCCACTGTAGTAAGAAGGCACTTTTTTGTATACCCCATTTCTCAAACATCTGTATAAAATGAACTGGCAGCAGCTTTGGTACATGTAGGCACTTTGCCAATGTACTCATGGTTCAACTTGACAAAAACTGTTTCTCTGTCGTACCCTATTTAAAGCTTCCTGTCCAATGGCAAATTATTGAATACACTTCTCCAGTTTGCTGTTAAATTCTATTGTAAACTGACCAGATCATTGGAACTAATTGGGTGAGTGGAAGAGTTCCTTGTAAGGGAGGATAAAAGGTGACATTCCCAGAAGGGGGAATGCTTGTCTTGATTTAATAGAGTTTAATTATTAAACTGCTAGTTCCTTGGAGATTCCTTTTTCAACTGGCATTGCCACTTTTCTTATTTTCGTGTAATAGATTGCTTATAAATTGAAGTCTATAAATAGGTCTTCACTTATAATGTTTGCATTCCTCCTTGGTTATAGAAGAAAAATATAACTTTTTTATTTCATTTGTTAAGCAGTGGGTGGACTAGACCTAGAACACTTTTCAGCTATGACCCAAGCTACAAGTAGAAAACTACACAATTTAGTACACTAAATACCTTTGGCTTACATTCATTGCCATATTGATATGCATAGATCTCATACTCTGGTCTCCATAATCAGGGACAATGCCAAAAATAATCAGCAGCAAAAGACCTCAATGAAGGGGAATTTTAAATGTTAGTGTTAGTGGTAAAGAAAGTTGACAGAAAGTACATTTGTTTATTAACTCATACTCATAACACTCATAACAGTATGTGTTCAAATGCTGCATGTTGCATTAGCCATTAGGCTGTATGCATTGTTTCCTGCCCTTGGAAACAACAACCAGCCATTTTCAAAAAGTTGTGGATCCCCTAGTTCCTTCATTCTGACCGTTGATTGGCTAATCCCAAGGAATAAACTCAGCAGTCAGAGTGAAGCTTTCTTCAAGACTTTCTTGCTCAATCAATGAGACAACACACAAACAATCTTGAAGCAACCAACTAATCATAACAATAAAAATTTACAGTAGAAACAAACATAACTCAACTTTATATCCCAACTACCACTATATACAAGAGTAAGAGGCTAGAAGGTGGAAACAGCTACTGCAGCAGTGAGGAACTCAAACATCTACTGTTATGTGGAAGTGCAACTTGCACAACTGTACTATGATTATTATTCCCACTGCTGGAGTAACCCTTCAGCTATATAGAATGATTACCAAAGCTTATCCAGCCTGGGAGGAGGAAAGATATGAATCCAGGGGCCCCTGGAGAATGGTCATAGCAAAGTTCGAACTGGACCTTGAAAATGAATCCAGTTTGTAATGCTTTGCAAAAGTATGTACAGAAGACCACATAACTGCCTCTACAATGGTTCTAGAGCCACCCCTTTCCAGTAGGCCATAAAAAAAGGCTTTAGGGAAATGTGGCTTGATATTGCCTAGAATGGATTTGCCATGGTGGGGATAACGAAAAAACAGTTGTTGAGGACAACCACCTGGAAACTGCCTATAGGGATCCCCTTCTTTTTGCTCCTTGATAAGAAATAGCTGATCAGCTTTTCTAAAAGATTTGGTTCTGTCACTATAGTACCTCAGCTGCCTGTGTGTATTTGGAGTAAGCAGGATCTTTTCTCCCTGGTTTTTAGGTTGTGAGTAGAAAACTGGAAGGTTGACAGCTTGATTCAAAGTAAACTCTGAAACACTTGGGCATGAATGAGGGGTTAGCTCTTAAAGAGTCCCCATTCCTGTGGAAAATCAGGTAGAGTTTAACCACCATGAGAGCTTGCAACTCAGATGCTCTCTTGCAATTATCAGCACAATGATGAGTACAGTTTTTCAAGACAAAAAACATAAATCAGCTTAATGGACAGGTTTAGATGGTGGCATAGTCAAATTCTCCAGCATATGGTTGCGGTCCCAAGGAAAAGCAAGATTTTTATGAGGAGAAACAACTTTCAAAACCTGTTTCACTACAAACAGAGAAGAAAGAGGAGTATCCATGGGCAAACATGCTCAAATGGATATAAGATGGACCTTTACAGAGGAATAAATGAAGCCAGAAGAAAGTAACACACAAATACTTGAGCAGCTGTGGTACAAGTCCCATGATGGGCCCCTAGTTATTAGTTAGGCAATAACTACAAAATCACTTCCATTTACCAACATTAGATTTTCTGCCTCCTTTAGTACCTGCTGCACATCCTTATGCAATAAGTGCGTAAAAGGTATTAAAATTGAATCATCCTGGCAGTTAGCTGCAGTGGATTACTAAGGAGTTGTATCAAATGGGTTTATATTATTTCTTTAAATGGCTATTCAGCAAATAGCTATTCTTTGAACACCTATTTAGAAAAGCCGCTCTTCATCGAATGGCGAATTTTAACTAGAGCAAACCAGTGGATGGCCACCATCTGGAATTTGCCCTTTTACCCACTGTAGTGCGATCTCAGAGTTGGTATATTTAGTTAGGGGGGTTTAGGGGGCACATCCCCCCACATTGGGGGTTGTGGGGGCATAGCCCCCCACCTTGGCAGGTTTTAAATGTTATTGTTTTTGTTTGCGGTCACTCATTTTGGCCAACTGCTTGTTGACTCAGTGAAGAGTGGCTTCGCTAAATAGGTGTTTGATGAATGGCTATTGAATGAATAGCCATTCAATGAAATAACATACACCTGTATCAAACTACCCCTGTCTTATGTGAGTAGATCCAGTCTTTGAGAAAGCTTATGGTAATTGCCATTGACCAATTTCAAAGATGGGAGAACCAATGTTGACTGATCCAAAAGGGTGTCACCACAAGAATTACACCAGATATCAATGGAAATCTGTTGTTGCCATCAATGCAATTCTCTTTTTATAAAGCCCAAAACTGGAATTTGATACTCTAGAGAATGCTTATGCTAGGCCTATGTTTTTTTTAAACTATTTTATCTTACTCGTATGTAATTTGGCTAGAGGTATCATGAGAATCATAGAAGCCATGAACACTAGAATCATATGAAATTCTCTTGTAGAAGTATGAGGCTCACTGGAGAAGTTCAGGAAAATTCTAGATAAAAATCCATCTTCTCTTGTTTTAAAATAAGTCCCTTTGAAAAGAAGAAGCTGTAATTCTTCCCAGAAACACAACCTGTGAGATGGAGTCAAGAAGGATTTTGTAATATTTATTTGGAAACCCAGATTGGTCAAAAGAGACATATTCTATGTTAATGATTCTTGACATCTGGATAAAGACTTTGCAAAAGTAAGCAAGCTATCTAAATAAGGGAATATGTGAATGCCATTCAGTTTGCAATAAGCTATGACTGGAGCTGGACATTTTGTGAATATCCTTGGAGCTGTAGATTAGAGAACTAATAATGTGACCTAGACACAGAGAATCTTAGAAATATCCTGAAACATATGGCTATAAGAATATGGTAGTAAGCCTTTTTAAGTCTATATTTACTAAGTTAGTCAAGTGTAGTATGTGAGGCTACAGATTCTGTAAGGTCAACACTTTGAAGTTTGGAATTTCACATACAGATTTAGAAATGAAAGATCTAGTACTGGTTTCCAAAAGGCTTCCTTCTTTGGTACCAAAAATATTCTGAAGTAGAAGGCATTGCCTCTTTGACCTAAAGGCACACGCTCTGTGATTCCTTGGGCATGTAAGACTGAAGAACCTGAAGAAACAATTCTGTTTGGTTCAGAGGGTGGAGAGGTACCGTCCTGAAATGATATCTTTGTATCCAATGTCATCTGTAACTCTCCAGCACCACTTTTAACATCCAGGAGTCCAAAACAATCTTTTGCCAAAGGGGAATAGTGAGGGACAATTTTTTGGGACAGATTTGTAGAGATATTCGCCAGAATAGGGGAAGAGGGTAAGGAATGCTGGTCATTCTGTACTGTTGGTTTGTCCCTTTTTCTGAAAAGACTCTTGTTTTTATTGCTACCCTCCAAACATCTCTTTTTTGCATTTTGTTTGCCAGAAAAAGTTAAGTTTTGCTTATCTGGCTTTTTGTGTAAGATGGGACTTATAATATTTGCACTGGGGTACATGAAATATCTTAGAAACTCACTGAAGTAATGTCCCTCTTTCATCATATTGTTTGAGAACCTGCATAACAGAAGAACCAAGCAATACTTCTTTATTCAAAGCTAAATATAAGATTTCAAACTATATCTCATCAGCAAATTTTTGGTTAAATGCCTAAAAATATCTTCTCAACACTGTAGCAGTAGCAGTGTAAGAGGATAGGAGTGGAATGCAGTATATACATCATTCATCCTTCAATGGTCTTAAGAGTTCCAGCAGAACAGAACAATGGTCTGATTAAAAGAAAAATTCTTCACAGGAGGATAACAATTAAAAGTTTCCCCACAATCAGAGATGTGGGGTTTGGATTAAGCCCTATCTGTCAAAATCCAAAATCATCAAACCCTGTTTCCTCAGGAATAACTTTACATGGAATGCCCATCTCCAAATGCTTCTGCACACCAGGATTTTTGCCTACAATGCTTGCCTAGCCAAGATAAAGAATGCAACTTTTTAACAGTAATAACTTCTTTGGAAAAACAAAGTTTACATTTTTTCTTAATAGGAGTTCCAGCAGAACAGAACTGACTCAAAGGAGGGATGTCTGCCCAGCCTAATGGTCTCTTGCCCCATTTACCTTGAGAAGAATCTCCTAGATTGTCTCCCAAATCTAGAGAAGATTGTTTGCCAATGCCTGTATCATACACTGGAACAGCAAAAGAGGACATGACCCACCCCTTGTTCATGCTAGCCAAAAGAACTAAAGAGAGGAAGCTGGAGAGGTAAGTGAGTGTTCTCAGGAATAACCAATTGACACTGCAGGTTCATCCACTGTCAGCTGAGGTATAGATTGAGACAATGACAATGACAAGGACTTCTTTGTAAGTAATTTATCCATGGTGTAACAGGGTAAGAAGCACCAAAAGTGGTAAATATAGCTAGAGAGAATCACTTGGAAGGTAAGTTGTAACTGAGTGTTCACAAGCAGCACACTTATATTCAAAACACTTTTCTGAGTCCCTTAACCTACAAAAAGTAAATGTAGAATGGGATTTCCCCTGTCAGTACTGTTCAAACCCTTGCACACACACACTCTGTCATAAAAAAGACAGTTTGCCACGAAGTGAGCATAAGCATTACACTGATACATAAATTCCCAACCACTGTAAATTTTTATTTTCCACAAAATTCAAACTTTACAAAAGCAGTACATATTTTTTTCACAAAATTAGTCCTAAATACCTTAATAAACACTCCAAGATAAAAACAGCAGTCCCTGACTAGAAACTTCTGATATTTTGAAAAAATACTGAGTTTGTTAAAAAAAAACTACTGCTATTAGTTAAAGAATAGATTAAATACTATTTTTCTTAAGATGTCGATAATTTCTGAGTGGAGGGGTCCTCCAGTGGGGACTTATCTGCCAGAACCGAAGTTCTTAGCCAGCTCCGGTTTCTGTGAAGCCCAAGAGATGCTCCTTCTCAAGATGGCAAGAAAGTACTAAAGAAAGCTTCCCTATGACAGTTGATTTCCCTCTTTGGGATTTGCCAATTAGCAGTCAGAGTTAAAGAGTGGAGGGGGCAGAGCATTTTGAAGCTGTCCGGTTGCTGTTTCCTAAGGCAGGAAACAACCCATATTGCCTAAGGGCAACTGTTGAAGTGGGAATGATGAACATCATGATCTGATTTAACTTGCATTTTCTGAAGTAAAGTAAATTTTTAACTGCAATCATTTTCATTATTTGTTTATTGTAGTCTACTAGATTATCTCAAAAAATAACCAGAAGGACAGAGCAAATTCTGAGCCAAAATCAGGGAAGTTCCTAAAAATCAGGTACAGTAGAGAGGTGTATATATTATTTAGGTATGCACACAAAATACTATATTGAATGGAAGTATGTATACATGAAATGACAGAAAACACACACATATGTATCTACCTATATGGTTGTGTGTATGTATGTATACATATACATATATAGATAGATAATTGAGTGAGTGTGTGTGTGTGTGTGTGTGTGTGTGTGTGTGTGTGTGTGTCTCTCTCTCTCTCTATATATATATATATATATATATATATATATATATATATGTGTGTGTGTGTGTGTGTGTGTGTATATGCATATATATATATTTGTGTGTGTGTGTGTGTGTGTGTGTGTGTGTGTGTGTGTGTGTGTTTGTGTGTGTGTGCGCGTGTGTGTATGTATTATTAGATACAGGGAACAATTAGATAACATCTCTTTTGTATAGTAGTTTTCATATTTTTGAATAAAGTTTTTGAGTTTTCGTGCCAGAAGAAGCTTTGCTGACACATGGTGATCCCTAAGTTAATTTAAGGTATTATCAGTGTGCAGCTTTTTCCTGAGGCACACATGACTTCTAAGTATTGTCAATGTGCAGCTTACTTGCATAAAGAATATACACCATCACTATGTTTATATGTAGGCTAATATGTATAATCATAATAATGAATAAAAGTAATACACATTATTCTGTGGATTGTAGGACAGCAAGAGTGGTGCATATAGCCATTTGTGTTAAATATCAAAGTTTTTATATAGGAAAGACTAGTTCCAATCAGCATAACAAAGTACATGAGTGTCTGTAGGCTATTAAATAACAAAGATGAAGATGCTTTATATAAGCATAATTCACACAGAATTTTTTTTAAGTTTACTTTTCATGTTCTAGAAGTTTTTATTGATTACAGGTGGAGATTATGAGATGACATACTTACATTTGATTGAGGCATTTTTCATTGCGTGGCTTTACTATGATTTCTTTTGGCCACTTATATTATGAGAGCCAGCAGTGCACTGCAATGTTTTTTTCCACTTTTATCTACACAAGTGTTACCAAAGAACTGGTATGTACTGGTTAGAACACTGGGGGTATATGAGGCTTGCCCACCAGCAAAAAAAAAAAAAAAAAATTCCTGTTCTTATAGTTGTTCAAGTTCTCAATATTCAAAAATGATTAAGCATGACTAATTGTGAATGAGTTGATGGAACATAGGAAATGCACTATGAAATAGTAGAAAAGAATATTAATGCCAGCCTAGAATGAATGCTATGTCTCTTTTGGGGGACTGAATTAGTTAATCAGCCTTAGGCCAGTACTAAAATGTAGAACTTTTGAAATATTATTTGTTTTTTTTATTTGACTGGCTGTGCATTTAGGATCATAGGAGGTTACTAGGCTTTTGACCTGTTGGTCATTTTAAGCTTAGTTATTTCATCCCAATGTAATACCATTGATACTCTAGTCAATACGCAGGACTGTATTTTGCAATGACTGCCCATGTCCCGGAGGGGTGTGGGTGCTATCACTGGTAAGAATTTATGGTGTCCTACCCACTCATCCAGGTTCCTTTTCAACAGTGTCATAGAGGTGCTCTACTTCACAGATATTAGCAGCCTTTTCCAAAGACACAACAGTCACTGGAAAACACATCTGTTCCTCCAGCACTTCCTATTACAGTCACAGGCCTGGAATGAGTAGCTCCATTCCCATTTGATTTATGGATGTGCAGCAAATTCATTAGGTTTGGGTTGGAGATTGCTCTATAAGCCAGGCGTAAGTCTCCCCTAAGAAGTCTATATAATACTGAGTATAGTGACAGAGACTTTAGTCAGTCTATGTAAGGTATGTGCTGGAGTCCCTTGACCTTTCTAGTTAGAAACCTCTGCGGTCTCTCCAATTTCTGCAAGTGCTTTGTATTATACATGCCAAAAGGGGTGTTATACTCAATTATGGGCCTGATTGCTGACTGGTATAGAGGGGTTATAACCTCGTTTGCTCTAGAGGTGATGCCTTTGCTAATCAAGAAAGCCTTCCTTACTACTGTAGACACCTGACTGTCAAAGTTAAGGTTGTTAGTTTGATCTTGTGTTTCAATATGAATACAGATCATGAAAGTGGCTCCTCAAGATGTTTCTTGATTTCCAAGACAAGCTTGTGGCAGTCAAGCATTCATAGCAACATCACTTTTTGATCCTTTTGGTGTGGGCTGTTCCTATTAATGTAAAGTAAAATTGGTTGAAAATTAATATCCTCAGGGGTTGAATGTGAGGATCTCCATCATGCTGTACAAAATTGCCCTTACCTTGTGTAAGTTTGTGATTATAAATGTTATGCATGATCACTTCTCTCCTTCATCAGATTTGAAAATACATAAGATAGGAGAAAATGTCCTTCTTTCACTAGAACTCTCTAAGTGCCTCCTGAAAAGTTGAACAAACAGCAATGTTCTCATTAAAGCTATGTACTTTTTAATAAATAAATTCCATTATTAACAAGCACAAGATGGAATTTTGAATCATCCACATAATTTTACTAAAAATTTAGAAACTAGCCCCCAAAAAATCCAATGGACGATGTATACCACAGTGAATTACTGTGTAAAAATCCACAAAAACGCCCAAATGTCCACACTTTATTAAAATCCACTACAAAAACAGTCGTCAAGCGCTTTTGTCAGAATGACTTCATCAGAACTGTTCAAAATAATCAAACCTTGATTTATATACCCTTAATTGATCACAATTAAAAGAAACATGCTAGATATTTAAAGTGCTAGGCTTTTAAAATGACAATAATCCAAGGCACTAAAATATATTACAACAAGTGAAACAACATTGATCAAGTACTGTGTATTGAAAAGCTTGAAGAAATATATAAATACTTAAAAAATGTACAAAAAATATATTTTGTTTTTGTTTTATTGGCATTCCACACAAAGGGCTAAATAGACAATGCCAGTAGTGACACAAGAACCTGTAACCATAGAAACCTCTAGCCTATAGGGACCTCTTTTCACCTTGGGGTTCTCCTTTGTGTGGAATGCCAATCCTTCTACATTGGAAAAACAGAGAGGAGGTTAAATCGTAGAATTTACGAGCACTACTATAGCATTTCCAGGAAGGATGAAAAAAACGCTCTATACAAACACATAAAGAGTAACCCCACCCACAGTTTTAAATTCGGTATCCTGGAAGTGGTAAATAAGGATTTTAGAGAGGGGGGATTGGACAAACAAGCTGCTCAGGGCAGAATCCCGATGGCAACTCAAGTTAGACGCCTGTGAGTTTCCTGGCATAAATGAAGCCATCAGTATTAAACCCGAGTTAAAATATAGGGCTAACAAAATGAAATAAAACAAAATATTTGTAATAGGAATAAGCAATATTTATATTATTTTGAACAGATATAGTATTATTGTAGATTAGACAGAATTCTACTACAATATAAATGTCTACTTATTGTATAAGCAATTAATATTTACATGAAAGATAGATGACAAGAAATTAAATCATAGTAAAGTAGGATGTATCATATATAAAAACTCAGTAAAAGATTATAGCACAAAGTTATTTAACATATTCACCCTTACTGATGAAGTCTCTCAAAACGTATTACTTAATATAAATAGATGGTAATAATATTTATACCTAATGTTTATAATACAATGTATTTTACTGGATATATTAGAAGTTATATTTAACTGATTGCCAGCATTCAAGTAATCACTTTGTTTGTTGCTAACTTAAAGCATCAAGTTTGTTTTATGTGAACATTGATGAAAGTTAGTGCATTTTAATTATCAGTGCACCCCTCTTCCCCCCATTTCCTACACATAAGGATTTTCATATCTGTCATTTCTTATTATAAAATGAGTGAAATTATAGGTTAAAAACTACAAAGTCACTTATTGTGATTAATGATTACATGTTCCCTTTCCATACTCATAAATTGCCATTTTATGGCATATACTGAACGTTTTTAGATTTAAATGGCAACATTCTATTTTGTATAATCAGCAAAGGTTAAACTGAGTGATTATTGTCAAATTAATACTATTTGTTCAGAATATGATTGTTACATTCTGTGACATTCCTAGTTCAGGCTTCTATTGTTTCCCTTGAACAACTTTGTCAGTTTGATGTCATGTATAAAACATTAGTTACCTTGGTCACAGCTTAAGTATTATGTTTGGTCAAGATGGGTTACAAAACCACAATTCAAGTTAAAGCAATTATATGACTTGTTATGCACACTTACTTATATGGGAAAATTATCATGCTTCCTCTTGATATTCAATATAGTGTATGTCATTTATGACAAGTTAAAACAGTAGTGTTATTATACACAAGCCCATGTTATTAAACTGAGTGTCTATTGTCAATTTAATACTATTTGTTCAGAATATGACTGTTACATTCTGTGAAATTTCAAGTTCAGGCTTATATTGTTTCTCTTGAACAACTTTGTCAGTTTGATGTCATGTATAAAACATTAGTTACCTTGGTAACCGTTTAAGTATTATATATGGTCAAGATGGGTTACAAAAACTACAATTCAAGTTAAAGCAATTACATGACTTGTTATGCAAATTTACTTATATAAGAAAATCATCGCGATGTTCAATGTAGTACATGTCATTTATGATAAGTTAAGACAGTAGTTTTATTATGCACAAGCCCATGTTATTAAAGCCTGTCTTTAATATCTAAATTCAGCAGACTGCTTCATCTTATATGACAATTATATATTTTATGTCTTGAATTACTAAAATCATACATTATGTAACTATTGTGTGTGTGTGTGTGTGTGTGTGTGTGTGTGTGTGTGTGTGTGTGTGTTTGGCTCTTGCTTAGTTATTTGAGAGACCACAAGCTGTAATGCTTATTCTTATTATTAGCTCCTTCCAAGCATGTTTATACAGTCCATAAACTTTTAATTATGAGACCCGTATAGTTAAGCATTATTATCGCCATTACCATAGCAACCTGGGAGCATCTGTTTCTGTTATTGTGTCTGTGTACTGCATACCAGAGGCTCGCGATGCACCTGAAGCAAAGCTTCACTTCACTGCAACTTCAAGCCTAAATTCCCTCCCTTTCAGTGAGGCAGCAGCCAGGAAAGAAGGGAGAGCAAACAGATAAAAAAAAAAAAAAAACCTTCCAACAAGCTGCCACAACAAGAGATAACACATTCTTCCAGCCTTCCTACCTCTCACTCAGCAGATGTATAAACAAACTATTCTCTGCCAAAATATTCCAAATCACAGTTTTATCCACTCCCTTCCCCTGGATCCAGGCTAAAACACCAAATGTCTCTTCCTAATGCACAGCATCACAAGCTACAACCCACACCTTCCCGGAGATGAAAACGGCAACATACAACTGACAGACACAGCTGCATCCACACACACCATGTCAAGCTTAATCAAACAGCACTCAAAGCTATGATACCTGCCATAATTGATATTAACTATGTTTAGAGAGAATAATAATGACATTTGTACTAGCTGCCAGACATGCCTGTATCCACGCACACCATATCAAGATTGATCAAACAGCACTCGAGGCTATGATACCTGCCATACTTGATATTAACTATGTTTAGACAGAATAATAATGACATTTGTACTAGCTGCCAGACACAGCCGCATCCACGCACACCATGTCAGGACTGATCAAACAGTACTCAAAGCTATGATACCTGACATAATTGATATTAACTATATTTAGACAGAATAATGATGACATTTGTACTAAGAGCTTGCTACTATTATTTAACCAGGATATACATGACATTTCTAAATCATACTTTAATTGAAGAAGGCATTTGTATAAAATATTTATACAGTCTATTAAATTAGAAATGATAAAGTCATTGTTTGTTAGTTACGTTAGATCCAAACTTAAATATGGAATAAAAATACGGAAACTTTATAAAAAAAGAAGCATGAGTTAATGGGAAAGAATACACCAGAAATATAGAAGAGCATCCATGGATGTGAAAAATTTAAGTTATTATAAAAGATTAAAATATGGGCGGCCATGGTGGTGCAGCGGTTAGCGTTGCTGCCTCACAGCAAGAGGTTCTCCGGTTCGATTTTCAGCTGGGGTACCTTCTGTGCGGAGTCTGCATGTCCTCTCTGTGGTTGCGTGGGGTTCCTCCGGGTGCTCCGGTTTTCTCCCACATCCCAAATACATGCTGTAGGTGGATTGGACACACTAAATTGGCCCTAGATGTGAGTGTGTGCATGTGTGTGACTTCTGTGAAAGGTTGGGCACTGGGCTGGCAACTTGACACCGAAAAACTCAACTGGCAATCATGAGCAGACAGGTGATCTGCTGTGGCGACCCCTAACTGGGAAAATGCTGAAAGAAGAAGAAGAAGAAGATAAAAGATTAAAATATCTGAACTTGTACTGTCTCATATAGATATTTAAGAGGAGACCTTATTCAGGTATATAGGGCATTTAGAGACAACTACCTTTGGGGATGTGTAGGGTTATCAAAAAGTAGCAGTGGATCATCAGGCAACTATGCAGAAGATTCTATAGGAATGTGAAGTGTACTGATTGGTTCTCTGAGCGAGCAGCTAATGCATGGAATAGACTACCAAATCAAACTAAAATAAGTACTAGTTTAGATATTTTAAGAACAGCCTGGTCACTTATTATGGGAACAACTGTTTTGGTATATGGGCAGGCTAGAAGGGCATTAATGCATGTGCTTGAAATATTTGTATGTACGTATGTATGTATGCAATGACATCTGAAGAAAAATACAGGTAAAGGCATCCAGATATGGACAATTTCACAATACAAAAATAATAAAGCAAATGCAGAAAGCAGAGCAGAAGATTGGTAATAGAGAAGTTAAAGAAATAGAAACTGAAGTTATGGATTACCTGTAAAGTGGAGGATTTAGTGTAGAAAACCCAACAATGGTAACATCACAGCATTATGGAATAGTAAGTCCCCAAATTAAGGAGAAACAGGTGGAACAGGAAGCATCTGATTAGTTGCCACATAAAGATACTCTGGAGCCTTCAGTAGGAAACCAGTACAAAAATTCAGTTGAAGTTGCAGAGCAAGGGGAAAGAGCAATTAATAATGGCAACTCTGATTGCAGTCAATCTTGTGGAGTGACAGTCCAGTGAATTCCCATATGAAATAGCAATGGAAGAAATAGAATGCAGCTGAAGAGAATATGTCACAGGAAGATGTTCTGGAACTTTCTGTAGAAAGCCCACAGGAAACACAGAGCAAAGAATGTGCCCTCAGTTTAGAAGAAAATGATCTAAGGGAAGAGTTGCTTGACTTAAGAGATGGACAGACATGTTAAGATTGGTGAAAGAAATAGATCACAGAAAGTACATAAGACCCAAAATGTTTGAAGAAATTCATGTGCTATAACAGAAGTAAATAGGATATATTGCTGTGCAGCTAAATTAATACTAAAGTCTTACCACAAAAATGCAGAGCAATAAGAGAAAAGGAGGGAAGAAAAAAATGCCATTGTGGAAGCACTGGCCAGCAAAAATGGTAAAGCAATTAAGACAAGAAGTGTCACTGTAAGAAGAGTATAGAAGATGGAACAGATCAACAAAAATACTTAGACAATTAGATGTGATAAAAGCAATGCTCAGTGTCAGAATGGGCCAGGATCTATCATATAATATTACAATTAAATAAACTAAAAATATTAGCGTAAGCAGAAAAACTTAGAAGATATGAAGATAAATATAAAGGAAAAGTACAAAATAAACAGTTCACTGGTGATCCAAAAAAGTTTTCCAGAGAACTGGGAAACAGACCAAAAGAAATAGAAACACAACTAAAAAAATAAGATATACACACATTTGGCAAAATATTTATGAAGACCCTGTGGAACATAACAAAGATGCTGAATGGATAGAAGAAGTAAAAGAAATTGTAAGAAGTTTAAATGTACAGGATATGAAACAGGACAAAGTAATAGCCAGTGAAATTTGAACAAAATTAAGAAAAGTTCCTAAATAGAAAAACTCATGTCCAGATGCAGTACCTAACTTCTGGCTAAATGTATTGACATATTTACATAAAGATTTAGCCTTAAGTAAGAACTACTTACATGCACATCCTTAACAGCCACCAGCCTGGTTAACAACAGGAAAAACAATACTCCTCCTAAAGAGTAAACCTGTTAGCCATCCTAATACCTATACACCAATAACTTGCCTTCTGTCGATGTATAAACTATACACAGGAATTCATACTAACAGAGTTTATAGTCATTTACAAAAAAACTCAATTATGGCAATAAAACAAAAGGGTAACAAAAGAAAGTCATATGTAACAAGGGATCATTTGTTGCTAAATAAAGTCATAACAGAAAATTGTAAGAAAGAGGAATAATCAAAGTATGGCATGGACAGAGTACAAAAAGAATTTGACAACATCTCACATTCAAGGATAAAGGAGTACTTACAAATGTATAATATATATCCTACATTGACCAATAATATTACAATAACTATGAAACAGTGAAAAACACTTTGCAATTATGTCATGGCAAAGGGTAAATTATTTTTCTAAGGATAAAAATTCAAAAGGGGATATTCCAGGGTGATTCTCTGTTACTGTTGTTGTTTTGTCTTACCCTTAACTCATTAAGCTGTTTAGGTATTGACTATAAAATATCAGTCTAGGACGGGAATGTGATACAAAAGAAGTTGAATAGGAAGGAGTGTATAAATATTTTGGAACTGATGAAGGATCAGCAGTAAAACACGAACAAATGCAAATAAAACTTAGAAAGAAATACTTCAGAAGACTAAAATTAATACTGAAAACAGCCTTGACATCTAGGAATAAAGTCCAAGCTATAAACCAATTTGTTCTTCCTGTATTAACTTACAGTTTTGGTGAGATTGGCTGGCCTCAAAAGGTATGGGGTCAGTTGGATAGAAAAACAAGAAAATCTTTCATGCTTATCAAATAATATATCAAAATCAATTTATACCAATATTATATATTAGTCAGTCTGAAGGATGTATGGGCTGCCTTAAAATTGATTATATGTACAGAAATGAGATTGTGGGACTGCATACATATCTAATGACCTCATCAGATCAAAACATATTGAACATTTTATAACATGAGGAGAGGAAGTCTAAGATTACCTTTCTGCTTAGTTTAGCAAAAGTATTCAGGTGGCAAGAGGGAATGGGAATTGAACCAGAAGTAGACCAAAATCAAACAGCAACTGAATGTGCCAAAAATAAAACAAATAATATAAGGAGAATGAAAGAAATGTGTAAAAGCCATAAATATAGTGCCAAGTATAGAAATATAACCTCATGTTGATCAGGATTTAATGCAGGAATGGTTAAGGAGAGGTGAGTTGAAACCAAAGGATGAAAGGTTAATGATGGCAACATAAGACAGTGGACTACGTACACGTTGGTTTACGAAGTTCATTGAACATGTGGAGGAAACAGACGAATATAGGTTCTGTAAAAAAAAAAAATTGGAAACTTTTTGCTGAGTGTGATATTCTCATGGCAGAGTGCCTGTACACTGAAAGGCACAATAATGTGATAAGATTGTTGCATTGGGGATTCTGCAAACACTACAACACAGAAGTAACTGAGAAGCATTGAAAACATAAACCACAAAGCATTATAAAGAATGATGACGTGTACATCAAGTGGGATCACCTATTACCAACAATTGTGAAAACAGATGCAAGAAAACCAGATATAGTAGTCCATGAAAAAAAGACAAAAGTAGCATTGATCATTGAAATTGCTATACCTAGCGATTACAGTATCTCATGTACAGAGAGACAAAAGTCATAAAATATCAAGATTTGCAGGCAGACATAAGAGCGATATGGAAGAAATTAACCCAGACATTTCCAATAGTAGTAAGAGCAATGGGTCATGATATCAGAAACCCAAAAGACTTGGAGAAATTAAACTGAGAGAGGCAAATGCAGGACTGTTGTTAAAGTATCCCCCAGTGCTCTGTACTGGGACCCGACCTCTTTAATCTTTGTAGCGGTGATATCAAGATAGGGAGTAGAATCTGGTACAATAAACCTCAAAAGATATTAAAACTGGCAGTATTCATATTAGAAAAGGAAATGGTCAGTTTCAAAAAAGCATTAAACGATACTGTAAACTGAGTTGCATAAAATAAAATGATCTTGAGTACAATTGGGCTGCACTCACTTGTTATCATTCCTTTGAAAGCTCTTACATTGTGAAATATGCCGTTACTACTTTGTTATTCCAGAATGAACTTTGGGATAACTGTAAACAATATATTGATATTCATGTAGCAGGTGGCTAAACCCCATGAAAGAAGAAATAAAATACCTGCCTGTATTTATCTTTTCTAATTATGTAAATTTAGCTCAGTGTGTTGGTCATTTCATTTTCTCTCTCTTTTATGCTGCTGCTGCTGAAGAAGGCCAATGTGTTATCTGTCTATCTATCTATCTATCTATCTATCTATCTATCTATCTATCTATCTGTCTATCTATCTGTCTGTCTGTCTGTCTATCTAGCTAGCTAGCTATCATCTATCTATCTATCTATCTATCTATCTTGTCTATCTATCTAACTATCTAGCTATCTATCATCTATCTATCTAGCTAGCTATCTATCATCTATCTATCTATCTATCTATCTATCTATCTATCTATCTATCTATCTATGTCTGTCTATCTATCTAGCCAGCTAGCTATCTATCATCTATCTATCTATCTGTCTGTCTATCTATCTATCTGTCTCTGTCTGTTTATCTACCTATCTATCTATCTATCTATCTATCTATCTATCTATCTATCTATCTGTCTGTCTGTCTATCTATCTATCTATGTCTATCTATCTATCTATCTATCTATCTATCTATCTATCTATCTATCTATCTATCTATCTGTCTGTCTATCTATATCTATCTATCTATCTATCTATCTATCTATCTATCTGTCTGTCTGTCTATCTATCTATCTATGTCTATCTATCTATCTATCTATCTATCTATCTATCTATCTATCTATCTATCTATCTATCTATTTTTAACGTTATCAGCCCTCGACCAACAAGGTCCCCTGGTGTCCTATTAATCCAGCTGTTCCTACAGCCACAGTACATGACTCCCACTTAAATCAAAGTGGTAAATAATACACAGACACGCAAAAGAAACAGTATTAATGAATCTTCAAGCAGTCAGAAGTAAGCATGTAGTATATAGTAGGAAGAAAACACTGCTGCATACTTCTGTTTGTGAACTCAACAACACAAGTCATTTAAAACTGTACATGTATGAGTACAGAAATGTCAAATAAATCAGTCTTAGCACTGAAAAGTATTTCATATGTTCTATCATATAATCAAAATATAGACTAATGTGTTAGTAAGATATTTAACACTGACTTTTATACACAGAAGGATGCAGTTTAGCAGAAGGAAGCAATTTAAAAATAGAAAAATGGAAAGAAATAACTGAGGCAGTTTTAAACTGGAGTTGGTTTTCCTTCTGCCTTCCCATTCTGTAACTTAACTCTTTCAGTCTAAAACGCAAAATAATTAAAAGGAAACTCAAGACACTACTTAAAACTACAAACTAGAATGCGTTATCTTGGTTGTGTAAATTTGTTTATGTAGGAGTGCACAGTGTATGTGACTAGCTATTGGGTACCTATCTGTATGTTACTGTTTGTGTGGATTATCTCATAAGATCACAGGATCATAAGAAATTCAAGACAACTGATCTTGTGACCATTAATGCATTGCCAGTATCCACCCTTAGGCCATACTCCCTTTCTGTAGAAGGGTTAGCTCATTTACTCCCAGATTAATTTGTTGGTACCTATCCAATCATTTAGGTCCCATCTGAAGGATGATAGTGTATCACACTGGTTAATCTGCAGGAGTAGTGTGTTCCATAATTGTGGGAGATATTGGGTGATGAACCTGTTTTTATAATATTTTATTTATCTGCTGGTAAAGATTTAGGTCCCTGGTTCTGATATCAGTGGGGCTTTTAGATTGTGAAGGTACAAGAGATCCAGACAACTGGATCCCTAGTGGCAAGGAAGCAGAGGCATAGATCTCCCCTCAGGAGTCTGTAAGATATTGGATAAAGTGACAGTACTTCCAATTTTTCTTGATAGCTCATAGTTTTTACACCAGCAATCTTTTTAGTCAGGAACCTCTGTGGTCTTTCTAGTTGTTTGTTATGGATAGTGAGGTACATCCCAAAGTGGGTGTTGCACTCAATAGTTGGTCTGATCAGTGCTGAATATTAAGGAACAATGACCTGTTTACATCTGGATATTCCCTTAGAGATCAGCTATGTTAAATAGAAGGATTTCCTTACTACTCTGATCACGTGATGATCGAAGGACAGGGTACTAGCAAGTATTCCAAGTCTCTAACAACATTCACAGTTTGAAGTGGGGTATTGTTTATGATATATTTTGAGAGGGAGGGTTTCCTGCCAAACACGAGACTATTGCACTTCTTTGCATTAAGTCCCTTTTAAGTGCACTAGGTATTTATGAGTAAAGGTTCTTTCTAAAGGGTTTATGTACCAGAGGGAAACTTGACAATAACACGCAGTTTGCAGTCATCTGCAAACTTAGTTAGCCAGAGGTCTTGGTTCCCTGTTTGGAGTAAAAAAAATAATACCAAAAAGGAGGGGTCCCAACAGTGAGCATTAGAAGACACCACTGATGACCTTCATACTACCTATATTGTATTATGGCCCTACTGACCTAATACTATGTGGCTGAAATAATGCTGTAGTATAAATATAACTTTACATTTGAATTTGCATGTGTGGGTATTGGATTGCATTAGAACACCACATTGGTCACCTTCATACTATCTATCGATCTTGGACTATAACCCTACTGAGTAGTAAAGTATGGCTGAAATAATGCTGTAGTATAAATATAACTTTGTGTTTGAGTTGTTGTGTTTGGGTGTAAGATTGCTACTTCATGATCTGTTGAACTTTTCTTTTATCTGGTAATCACACTTTATTTAGCCATGTTTGCTGCATTTCATACTTAACATTCCAATCTCCTTTCAAGTATGCTGAAATGGATCTGCTATGACTAATGCCAAGACCATCTTCAGCCTGATGAATTTAGAGGCCAGTCATTGTTTCTCAATGTGGCCATAGCA
Organism: Protopterus annectens; assembly: GCF_019279795.1. Classification (NCBI taxonomy): domain Eukaryota; kingdom Metazoa; phylum Chordata; order Ceratodontiformes; family Protopteridae; genus Protopterus; species Protopterus annectens. The sequence goes on from NC_056737.1 coordinate 1,401,114,295, forward strand.
TTCTTTTCAGCCACAACTGTTCATCTGTTTTAATCCTGGGATATTCAGAACCTTATTTATGATGCACACTGCAATCCTTAGAATTTTTCTGCTACTGTCTCCTAAATTTATAATCTTCCATGGCAAATAGTAGAGTACAGAGATGATAACATGACACTGAAACATATATTTTACATTTTCTCATTCTGCCAATTAATTATAGCAAAACTAGTAAACTTGTACCAAAGTAGTAACAACACTGAATGACAGAACAGGATTCATAAACACCCCACAGAAGAGCAGAAAAGCTATGGTAAAAAGGATGCTTTAAAGTGATCACTAAAACCAGCTATTCAGAGACACATTAGTCACATTGTGGAAAGAACTCATTATCAGCTAATTTGCTTGCCTCCAAATCATTCAGTGATTATCTCAAGTGCAGAGAAGTCCTTTGCTGTGGTAATTACTGCTAGTGTTCCATACATCACATTGTTATAGCCCCCCCCCCCACACACACACACACACAAGGACACATCCCAATACCTCTCAACTGCCCAATTAAACAAAACAGTCACTATTTTACTTCTGATACTCACAGTGTCCCTACCGATTCTCAGTTAGAGCGTCTTCTGTGTGGCGACATGCGTGAATGGGCCTTCCTTCGTTGAAGGTTGTGCGTTAGGCCCGGCAAGCCAGCACGTCAAAATCTGCTGCCAATCATTAGCGGACCGGAGTTCCGCTGTGGCGACCCCTAACCGGGAAAAGCCGAAAGGAACAAACAAACTCACAGTGTCCCTATTGCAGACAAAAGCAATCAGGCAATAATGCTAGATATTACAGCTTCATACTTATCCTCCTACAGTTGCCACTTCTTGCTGCAACATCTGTTGTTCTATTAACTTTCTAAGGGAGTTAAAAGAATATACAATAAGTATCTATGGTGTCTAGTCTCCTTCCCTATATTACAGATAGTACTCATGCGTTTAGGAGACGTTCAGAGATATGGAATCCCATCCCCCTCACATACACAAACATGCACGCGCACACACACACACCTTACCCAATTGCACTCACTGACACACTCATCCATTCATTTATACACACACACACACACACATACACACACACACACACACGCGCACACACACACACACACACACACACTCAACCATGCACACGCATAAACACTCACTCACCTAAGACCTCATAACTGTGCATATTCTCACACATGCTACAACACACACATACAAATGCACACACTCTCCACCCTCTACCAGCATCTCTCCACTAAACTCTCCAACACTTAACCGCTAGTGTGATCTCTCTCCCTTTGAGAGTAATTGGTGAACATGAACTTTTGCCTGATTTAATTAACGGGGCTGGCAAAGGTGATTTATACAACTAGGCTGTTGTATGAATTGCTTGGATGCTTAAATCACTTATGCAGACATTTCTGGCAGTAGAGCACTTGACTGTTATCACATGCTGCTCCTCCAGAATGCCTCATTAACACCTGCAGTAAGCTGGGAGGATAGCCCATCACTGTGCTTCTGCAGACCATGTAGAAGCACAGTAGTAGGGCTATCTCTGAATCAGAAATTACTTCCATCTGTGTCACTCTCTGTTTACCACTAGCAGCAACCTTTTTGAATCCCAGAAATAGTCTGCAACTTTGTTCAGTAGTTTAATTCGCTCTGTATATGTATTATGCATTATGCATGAAGCCTTTCCTGCAACACATTTTATTTGCATTTGATATTATTCTAAGCTAATACTTCACCTTTATCACTGCATGCAAATGTAGAGTAGCACCTCTTCCAGAAGATCAGATCCCAAAATCTGAGAAGACCGAACTGTACTTTTTGTAGTCAGCAACCTACCTACTGGTCAACCTTGTAAGATGAAGCCAGTGTTAGGAAAATAATTTTAATTATTCTATTACTGCATGGGCTTGTAGTAAGGCATGTCCCTTCATAGGGGAAGGAGCTGAGGGATGTGCATTCTTGTCCATCTGTATATAAACTGTTCATTTCTGGCTACATCATTGAAGCATTAACATGCAAGAGGAAAGGAGGCAGTAATGTGGTCAAAGATCTAATAGAAGTTTTATACTGAATGTGAAGGGTACAATGCCCCCCACACACACAAACAGCTAGCTTATCTTGCCTCCCTGGTGTCTTGTTGACCCAGTTGTTCACTGTCCTACTTAACACAACATTCTACATCATCCTGTAGGGAGGGAGTTCTTTATGGAAGGAATGAGCCTTTCAATGGCCCCACTTAATGCTGCAGCAATAAGAGATGAGAAATGAGCATGCGGTGGCATTCATCCATTAAGGGAGATTTTTTTCTTACTGCTTCTGTTATCTCTTTGATGTTTCTGCATGTCCAGCATGCAGACCATGTAAACATGGGCCCCATTGGTCCCTATGCACCCTGACCTCTATCATGCAACATGATGCCTTTAGGCAAATTCAGTAAATGCTCCAAGTGTCCAAGACTAGCCTTCAGGTCTCCACCAGAGGACCAAGCTGTAGTGGACAATGGCAAAGCCTTTCCCTAACAACAAGAGAGGAAAACAGGAAAACTGACCATCAACTGTTCAGTCCTGATTCACATGGCTGGTTTCTCAAGTGCCAAATCTCATACTCTAGTCCCATTCACCTGTGTCATACTTAGAGCAACTGCTTCTGCACCAGAAGTCAGCAGAACAAAGCATTTTCCCAACTGGAAGCTGTTGAGATATTTATTTGCTAAGCTCTCTCTTACAGGTTAGGCATACACATGCTATGAATATGGTGCAGGTCAACTGGCTGCCCATTGCATCTTGCTAAGAAAGCTTTGTCAAGAGAAAGAACGAAGCTCAAAAAGTATGACCCTAACCAAGGTTAGATATGTTTTACTTATTAAATTATGATGAAAACATTTCATATAGTTGTAGTATGCTTAAAACAACTTTGCTATATATTATATAATATATTATATTATATTATATTAAATAATGAAAATAATAAGTGCTTCTTTATGTTATAAAATGTATCATTTCTGAATGATGTTCCAGAGTTGAATATATGATATCAAAGGAAAGAAAAGTTGTGTAAAATCTTACCATAACTATAGATGTCCTTCTCTTCCATGTTGCAGTATTCAACATATGGGTTTACTCCTCTTGTTTCCCGAACGTCTGGCCAGTATACAAAAGTTTTGAGTCCCTGTATGATGCATGGGATATCTGATGTGGCTCAAGGAACATGGCCCGTAAAAGTGATGTCTGCATGCACCAGCCCTCAGAACTGTAGGCCCTAGTCGGACCAGTCCTAGTAAGTGCAATGCCAGTCCTGTGCCATCCAGAAAGGGAGATGCAGCCTAGCAGGAGGGGAAGGAATACTGCAACATGAAGAGAAGGACATCTATGATTATGGTAAGATTTTACACAACTTTTTTATGTACTTCTATTCCCATGTTGCAGTATTCAACATATGGGTGAGTGCCAAAGCTCACTGTGAAGGAGGGGGTGGTGGTCTACAGGCGATTTCCAGGAATCCATGAAGCATAGCCCTGGCAAAACCTGCCCTGGCCTTGGAAATGTGGTCTGACTTGTGGTGTTTGGTGAAGGTGTGCACTGATGACCAAGTGGCTGCTTCAAGAATGGTAGAGGTATCCAGATCTTTGAAGAATGCTCCTGAGGAAGCCATAGCCCTGGTGGAGTGTGCTTTGACAGTGCCTTGCAGGGATTTCACATGGTATTTGTAGCAGAAGGTGATGGCTTTGGAAATACAGACAAAGATAGTATGTTTGGTTACTGCCTTCCCCAGAGCTCTGGGATGGAAGGAGACAAATAGTTGATCAGCCTTGGTTTTATGCAGTTAAAACCTGAGTTATCTGTGAACATCCAGGGAGTGAAGTACAATCTCACTGTCCCTCTGTGGGTTAGGTGGATGGCTTGATTCAGGGAGAGGTCTTTCACCACCTTGGGCATGAATGAATGGTTAGTTCTAAGAGTAACTCTGTCATTGTAGAAAACTAGGAAAGGTGGGGTAGCTATGAAGGCTTGCAGCTCTGGTACTCTTCTGGCTGAGGTCAAGGCCATAAGTAGCACCATTTTCCATGTACAGAATTTTAGGGAGGCTTTGTCTGCTGCCTCAAATGGAGGGAGAGTGAACTTTTCCAAAACATAGTTAAGGTCCCACGGGGGTGGGGATGGCTTTCTGGAGGGCCTTAGGTGAAACACCCCTTTGAGAAACAGCTTAGCTGATAGAGGGGGTTCCAAGGGAAGGCATGCTGAAATAGCAGACAAGTGGGCTTTAATGGAGGAATAGGCCAAGCCTGTCTTCAGCAGCTCACACAGGTAACACAGAACTAGAGGGGTCTCACTTGCAAGCGGGTCCAACTGTCTTTTGTGACACCATATAGAAAATCTCTTCCACTTTGAAAGGTAAGATTTTCTTGTATTTGGTTTCCTGGCCTCCTGCAGGACAGTGAGCATGTCCTCATTGTAAAGGTGTCTGAAGGGGATCAGAATCATGTGAAAATCTTTAGTGGGCCTTTCTGAAGATATGGTTGGAAGGCTCGAAGGGTCAGGAGGATTGCCCTCATCTCTCGAATATTGATGTGTTCTTGTTTTGTGGCTCTGGCCACAGACTCTGCACTGTATGATGGCTCAGAGTTGCTCCTCAGCCCAAGTCTGTGGCATCTGTGTGCATGATCTGTGTGGGTAGGGGTGGTTGGAGGGGAAGACCTGGATTGAGGGTCACTTGTGTCAACCACCATTGGATTTCTAGTTTGAGGTATGGTAGGAGGGGAACCCTGTACTCCAAGGGGTGGGAGTGTTGTGTCCAGACTGACTGAAGGTACCATTGGAGCTTTCTTATATGAAGTCTTGCTAATGGTAATGTGGGGATAGTGGCTGACGGTCAATTTTGTTGACTGAAGGACCAGAAGTAGGTATTCTGTCAAGTTTTACACCTTTTGTGGGGGAAGGTAGGCTTTCATGACATCTGATCAAATTCTGCACCCCAAGAAGACAATGTCTTGAGTAGGTTCCAGGTGGGATATTGGGTAATTTATCTGGAATCCCAGAGACTGTAGAAGGGAGACAACCAAGCATTTATGTTGCAGAAGGGTCTCCTTGTTGCCTGCCTGTATCAGCAGGTCATCCAGATAAGGGAATATCTGGATTCCTTTTGTCCTGCAGAGGGCAATAACTGAAGCCAAACATTTGGTGAAAACCCTGGGTGCAGTAGAAAACCCAAAGGGCAAGGCAGAGAATTGAAAGTGAGAAAGGCCGCCAAGAACCTCAGTTATTTCCTGAATGTAAGCTTTATGGATTATATCTAATGTGGCCATAGACCCCTGAGGAATAAGAAGAGGAAAAAGGGTTGGTAGGGTCAACATCCTAAAGGTTGGAACCTTTAGAAATAGGTTGAGATATGATAGGTCTAGAATTGGTCTACCGTGTGTTCTTGGTACCAGGAAAATCCTGGAGTAGAAACCTCTTCCTTTTGCTGTGGGGGGGGGGGGGCACTGGTTCTACGGTTCCTTGAGCCAGCAGTGCCTGTAGCACTGGCTGCAGGATGTGTAGCTGTTGTTTTGGAGGTTGTAGGATGCCTTTCCTCTTTGGGGGCAATAGCCAGGTCATGAAATACCAATTTTAAATGACTGAAAAGACCCATATGTCTGCGGTGATGGATGTCCACACAGGGAGACAGTGAGATAGGCCAACCGACAGAGGGAGAGAGGGAGGAGGCGGGTGTTGTAGGTTTGGCAGGTAGTCAGATGCCACCTGCCCTGTCTTGAAAGGACTGCCTCTGGCTAGAGGTAGGTGTAGCTCTAGCTGGAGGGGGTTGCTTTCTGGTAGGGTTTCTAGGCCTGGAGGGAGCAGCAGGGTGAGAACGTTTTCTAATGAACTGTGATTTAGCTGGGTAGCTTCTTTGAAATTTAGGAATGGGGAGACTAGCAGGTGTTTCAAATCCTGCATTTCTTTCCCCTTTTGTTAAAGTGACTTAAACAAATCAGCCACTTTTGCACCAAATAGGGCTGTGTTGTCCAGGGGGGGCATCAATCGACTTTGCTCTGAAATCATTTGGTAAGGGCTGGAGGCACAGCCAGGAGTACCTTCTTAAAGCAGCTGCTGATGCTGCTGACCTTGCTGAGGCTTCATCAGCATCATAACTGTACTTTGAGTGCCTGGTGACCTGGGAGGTCAGAGCCAGAGGAGAAGACAGTGAGGCTTTGGCAGCACAATCTGGTGTATCAGCCAGCTCCTTGGAGGCTTTCTCCAGGAGTGATAAGGCAAATTTAGCCATATGTGTCTGGTAGTTAATAGCCCTGAAGGACAAGGTGGCAGAGGTGTAGACTGTCTTACCCAGATGCTCCAAGGTTTTGCTGTCTTTGTCAGCAGGCAGGATAGTGGTGGTGGGTAAAGGTTTAGCTGCTTTATCTGTGGAAATGGAGATGGTGGTAGGATCTGCTGGCGGACACTTAAGGGGGTGCTTAGCAATCTCAGGGACTTTGTAAAGTCTATCAGGCCAATGTGGGGCAGGTGGTCGTGAGTCGGGATTTATGGATGCTGAGGAGAAGGCATCCAGGAAGGCAGGCAGAATTGGGGTAACAGCAGACGGGCTTGGGGAGTCCATCTGAATGAGATTATAATATCTTTTTTGGACCTCAGTCATTTCAGAGGACTCCCACCTGAAATGCTCTTTTGTCTTGGAGATGGTTTCCCCAAAAGTCAAATCCTCAGCTGGGGAGTCAGGGTCAACAGATTCTTTCTCTGGGGAACCATACCCCAAGGGAGAAAAAAGCTGGTAAGTGCAGGAAAGTGAATCTTCAGATGAAGAGTCAGAGAGATCTTTCTCTTCCCTCATGGTTGAATCGGTGGTATCAGACCTTGGACTCAGAATGGGAGGAGGGATGTTTGTAGTCCCTGCAGAGGCAGGACATAAGACCATGAAGGCATTAAACAGACTTTGGCTGAAAGCCACCCAGTTGGGCATGCTTTCAGTGGGAGTAGAAAATGTGCTGCCTTTTCTCCTTCTTTTTAAGATGCATGGCAGGCATCTGAAGGTAGGAAGGCCTGGAGTCTGTAAAGAACTGGAGGCATCCGACGGACCTACTGAAAGCGCTGGTTCCCCTGGTGTCAGAAACTGATGCCGGTAAAGCTTCTATGGACATGGCCTCCATGCAGGATTGTGCGGCTTCCATGGAGGTACCCGCTATATCTGGGGTGGTGGAGCCCAATTCCCCTACCAGGCCAACATCGGCCACAGGCTGAAGATTTGATGCTAGAGTTGCAGGTGAAGTGGCAGGCCGTATAGTCTTGGCTTTCTTTTTTGGCTGTTCTGTAGGTATGTCAGAGGAGCTCTCCATCACTAAAGCTATTTGTTTTAACCTTTGATTTTATAAATACAAGTTAAGCACATGCAGATGGCTGCGCAATGTCTTGGGCATGAAAGCTCGACAAATGGAGCAGGCCTTTTAATCGTATGACTGTCCTAAACAAAAGAGACACTGATCATGGGAGTCTTTGTGAGGTATCTGATGGCCGCACTTACACTTGCCCTTTCTGGATGACATGAACAAGCATTAAATGAAACAAAAGGACTGAAAGATTCCCCAATGGAGCACTTATCTGATTTCTCAAATCCAACGGCTGTGAAGGCAGGAACACCTGGCATTCAACTGGAGGCTGAGAAGTTCTTAGGGCTGGTGCGTGCAGACGTTACTTTTATGGCCCACATTCCTTGAGCCTCGTCAGACATCCCACGCACCATACAGGGACTGAAAACTTTTGTATACTGGCCAGACATTCATGAAGCAAGGGGAGTAAACCCATATGTTGAATACTGCAACATGGGAGTAGAAGGACATACTAAAACATATGCAAACTAAAATGGTATCAGTAATAATCTTATTGTAACAATCAGTATAGTACTGAGAAAATTCTTGATGAAAAATGGTTATATTTACTGAATTCCAATATGTACAGAGAAGTATATCCATTAAAATGTAGGCTCCCAAAACACCTGGCACCATGATAATTTTACTTCTGCCTATAATTTAACACAAATAGGTGGAGAAAATATGGAAGACATTGTTATAAATGAAGTCTTAACTAACTGCTCTAAGAGTGTTGGCAATCTGAAATAACTCCATCTTACTGAAAATAACAATGGTATTAGTAAAATATGCATTCGCATTCTATAAATAATAAAAGATCCAGTTACTATTCTATACATATTTTTTCTCTTAAATGAGACAGTTAAAAACTTTAGAACAAGCAAGGAAGTAGTATGTTAACAGTGTAATATCTCAGTCTCATCCCTGTTTAATAATGCATCAAGAAGTATAAAATATAAAAGTAAGCATAAATTCCCATAAAAGTTTTCTTCCACTATTTATTTTATTTAATTATCTAGTTATTTACATATTGACCATGATAATCCAAATGGGCAGAGCAGATGTTCAATAGAGGACTGATGAGAAAAGCTCCATTAATATCATAAAAATATAACAATTAATTTATAGTACTTTGCAGCTAAATAAAACATTGCAGAAAGAAACTTAGTATCATTCAATGTAGATTCAGTATATATCTAATATGGAAAATAATGCCATTCAATGTAGATTCAGTATGTGAATAATGAAACATTAACATAGAGACAATATGCAACACTATGTAGAGCAAAATGTATCTATATGTACAATATAATGAGTAAAATATATGGTAATCTGATGTATAAGAATATAAGTAATAAATATATACAGTATTTGTAAATTCTGATTATATAGAATATTTACAAAATTATGTTTGTGTCTTTGTTTGTGTCTTTCGGCTTTTCCCGGTTAGGGGTTGCCACAGCGGAACTCCGGTCCGCTAATAATTGGCAGTTGATTTTTACATACCGGCTTGCCAGGCCTGATGCACAACCTTCAACGAAGGTATGCCCATTCATGCATGTTTCCATGCAGAAAACGCTCTAGCTGAGAATCGAACCGGACAGCGTTTTACTGTGAGGCGACAACGCTACCACAGCACCACCACCGCGGGTAGAATATTTACAAAATGATAATAGGAGATTAATAAATGTTTGAGCAATGTATACATTACAAGGGACTGCAGGTAAGATAGTTTATTTACAAAGTTTGCTGGTCTGACAGAAAGAGTTGATAGGGATGTTAAAGGCAATGACAGGTTTTTGAGACTCTCAGTGTACAGTCATATTCCCATGTTACACTGAAATGTTGATTTGGTGCCTGCTTAAATTTGGTTTATGGTAGTTTACATTTATTCTACATTACATCTCAGTTGTTTGAGGGCAAAAACAGACAATAAGCTATTCTAGTCTGCCCTTTAAAGTGCATTTAACACTCTGCCTTTCGTCTATTCCTACCTTCCCCATACCCTTTTTCTACTTGCTCCATGTTCTCCTGAATTCTTGTCTGAACTCCCAGTCATCTATACATTGCAATAGTTTGTTTCATAGGCATACAACCCTTTTTGTGAAACACTACTTTTTGAGATCCAGACCGTAGTCTCTACAGTCTTCTGTCTGTGCCCCCCTTCCCTTCAGGATGACCCCTTCACATCTCCCTGACTTGACCTTGTTCACCAACACCATCTACCTCCTGTTTTTTCCTGGTCTTAAGTTAGCTGTAGCTCTTCCAGCCTGCAGTCTTATCTATTTTGTTCCACTTCATATAATTTTGTGGCAGTTTTCCTCTAGATTCCTTACAGCACTCCAATGTCCCTTTCTGTATCTGGGCGCCAGCACTGCAGGCACTAATCAAGGTGTGGTTTGACCAGAGCCTTGCATGGTGGGAGTATTACTTCTATGCATATGGAGCCTATTGCACTGCTGGAGATAATCCAGAATTCCATGCTACTGTTGTCCTCTCATTCTACTCTGACTGATCCACTCTGGGTGTGACCAACACTCCCAGATCCATTCCCTGTTCTATTATCAGCTGTTTTATTCTCTTAGCTGGTACTTCACACTAGAGTAGTTGTAGCCTATGGGCAATACATTCCATTTACCTGCATTAAACCTCTTCTGCCCGATTGTTCTGCTTTTCTAAATCCTCCCATAGACTATTCCCTCCACTGCTACACCTATCATTGTATTATCAGCAAAGAGGTGGAGTCTGTTCTCTGTTCCCTCAGCTTTGTCCGAGATAAACAAGCTAAAGAGTGCCTGATTTAGGGCAATCACCTGCAGTACTCTATAGTCACTTTCCTAATTCAGACATTGTCCCTCTCTCCACAACCCTTTGTGTCTTATCAGTCATTGTCTTACCAGCATCCTGTGTAGCACTGAATTGATTCAAAGGTCTGGATGAATTCCAGGTAGACTAAGATCAGAAGCATAGCTCGTTCAACCATTTCCATGGGCCTGTTTGCTCTATACTCCCCAGCTCTTCCACTGAAGAGCAAAAAAAAAGGATGTTCCTTCTAGTGGTACAACAACCAGGTGGTCAGATGCATGATGCATCCCCTTTTATCTCCTGCACCTACCTTTCAGATCCCTTTTCTGTGCCCTGACCCACCCCTCCTTCAAAAAACTTTATTTAAAAAAAATTGCTATAGTTTATACCCTGCCTGCCTAGAGCCGTACAGTGCTAAGTTGAAAAAAATCTTTTTAAACTGTAGCAATCTGTTTGCTACAAATATAGCAAACAGTTGCTACAGTTTATACGCTGGCTACATTAAGCACTATGGTACTCCTGTTTTAGTTAAAAAATATATATTTTTAAACTATAGCGAACTACTTGTTACAAATGTACCAAACAGTTGCTACAATTTATACCCTGCCTGCAGGAAGCACTATTGCACTCATGTTTTAGTTAAAAAAATCTTGTTAAACTGTAGCAAACTGCTTACTACAAATGTAGTAAACGATTGCTGCAGTTTATACCCTGCCTGCATAGAGCTCTACAGCACTCAAGTCTTTTAAATTATAGCAAACTGCTTGCTACAATGTAGCAAGCAGTTGCTACAGTTTAGACCACACACAGAGCACTACAGTGCTCATGTTTGACTGTGGCCAGTATTGCATTAAAAAGAAATCCAGATCAGCTGATTACACCCCCCCCCCCAACATTTTGCACCCAGGGCAGTTGCTTCTCTCAGCCTGCAGTAGCTAAGCTACGGACTAGGCATACTGGTATTCCTTTGAGAAGTTGACTTGCAACCAAGTCAGAAGATAGAATCAGGTTAACTGCCAACTTTTTCTGGCTATGAACCTATGTTGGATGATACCCTGGAGTTGTTGGCCTCTAGAAATACTAGTAACCTTCACCTCAGGATTCTCTCTCTCATACGTTTCCTGTGTCTGCTGTTAAACTAACAGGCCTGTCATGCCCTGGCCTTTTCCTGCTGCCCTGGACTTTTCATGCTTCTTTCTTGTAAAGGGTTACCACACTTGCTATTGCTTAGCACTCTGGCACCTCTTCACTAGCCAGTAATCTGTTGAAGAGCTTCATCAGAGCATCTACCAGCACATTAGCCAGGTTTCTATGAACACTGAGAAGTAGTAGATCTAGTGTTTGTGTTTTATTCTCTCTAAAGGCAGGCAGATCCCCCTTCACCTCTTAGCTTCATCCTGTCATCTGCCTGCCATTCTTCCCATTCTGCCCTGCTGTACTCTCAGTATGACACTGATCCCTCACTTTTCTTTATGAAGAGTGAAGCACAGTTTTACTCAGTAGTTCTGCTTTTTTTCCCATTTATCTGTGATCTCCCTCCCACTTTGCTAAACCTGGCCAATTCTGTTATACCATCCTTCTTTCTGCTATATGCCTTAAAAACTTGCCTTCCTTCTTGATCTCTCTTGTTAAGTCACTGTTAAGTCACTTTCAACCTTGACCTCTTCTGTTCTCACCATATTTATTGCCTTTTTGCTAGATTGCCTGCACTGTGCATGTCCCTCCTCCCATTCCCACCCTTTCCACTTCTTGTAGACCTAGTACTTTGTTCTAATTGCTAGTCACATTCCCAGATAGCAAAACTGGTCTGCTCTTTCTGACTCTTCCTCACAGCTTTGTCCACATCTTCAAGTACTCCATCCCTGACCCACTCCTCAATTTGCTCTGGGCTCTTAAATTGCTGTCAGCCATCTCTTACAGCACAAAGGTTTACACTATGATTCTGAAAATGCTAACATTAAAAGTGAAATGTTCAGAAGACTCAGTAAAAATACAAGATTACTGCAATGAAATAAAAATAAACTGAGCATAACTAACCTAAAAATCAGTAAAAAGACTGCTGTAGTCTTATTATGTTGTTGCCAAGACATTATTGGTGTTTGGACAGAAGGCATCACAGTGGTACAGATGGTTCTTTAAATATTTCTTAAAATCAAATTTCCAAATGCAGTCTTAGGTAGATTACCACCTGCTCACATTGCAAGGCTATTCTAACAACTCAGATTGAAAGAAAAAATATATATTATAAAGTAAATCATAAAAACAATACTTTTCTAGGCCCAGGTGGCATACATAACTGAGTGTTAATCTACTGTTTTTCATATTTACTGTCGGTAGTGTTGTCTGAACAAATGGTCTGCTCTTCTTGGAAATAGGCATATCTAATATTTACTTCAAACCAGCAGTCTATAGTTGAATGTCAAAATGTATGTCGGGGGGGGGTATTTCTGAGACTGACACTAACTAATATCTATGTTAACTGGAGTTCTCCCACTGGTGAAAGAAAAGATGATTCCTGAAAAAAGCCTGTTAAAAGTCAGTTTAGTCTAAATTCAGATCCCAAATGAAGAGTAATATTTCTGGATGTCAGCTAGGAAAAACAAATTCCGAGAGAAATCACCTGTGAAAAAACCCTGGGAGAAATACACACGTGTATATATATATATATATATATATATATATATATATATATATATATGCACACACACACACACACACACACACACACACACACATATATATATATATATATATATATATATAAAGTTGTGCTGGACATGGATACCTCAGAGGCTCAGTAGGAAGCAGAGCAGTGTATGATTCAGATGCAAGATAAGGCTTCCATCAGCCTTGGTGAGGAATGTTTCGAGATACACTCAGAGGTCTTTAAAATAAGCGGGATACCAGAAGGGTATATGCAATCAAATAAGGAGAGAATGGAAAAAACAGAAGCACAGAACAATCACTCTGATATATTGGTTGTGGTGCAAAAGTCATAAATGGAAATTTAGGAGAGATTGACAGAAAATGAGGCATTTTCAGAGCAGTTCTAAAAAATCATTGTTAGGAAGCTACAGCAATGAGGGAAAATTTGTGGTTTACAGCCATCTCTGAGAAGTTTGCAGGAACAGATTGCTCAATCTTTATGAAGACCATTATTAGCAAATGGAATAGTGACCCATAGCAGGACACATTACTAGAGAGGGTACTTTGTGTTTAGGTTCAAAGAGGTCTTTTAAGAAAGCAATCAAGACCAATAGGTTGTAACAATGCAAACATATCAACAAAAGGAGATGTTGTTAACAAAATAGTGGCTGAGGGGAAATGTGTTGACTGCTGTATCCTGCATTATTCAGAGTGTTTTTTTTTTCTTGAAGCTAAAAGACATTTATGGAGGCTGACCAAGCAATGGAAGAAATTAAAACATTTAACAAGACAAATAAAAACATAAGCAAACTTCTCTACAGTCACTCCATAACTAAAGCTTGGAATAAACTACCTTTATGGTTAAGAACTATCTCTAACACTTATAGCTTCAAAAAATCTCTTAAGGACAACCTAGTAAAATGTTGGTCCTGCCCTTGCTTTGCAGCCACTTAGTCTGCCTTCTCTTTTTCCTCCTTATATTTCATCCTGAGCTCACCCATAACTATGCATTACTACTATAGACACTGGGTTTATTTTTTTTCTTTGGTGTCTGACAACCTTGATTGTAATCAGTGTTAATGTCTATTATGCTATTTGATTGTGAAGTTCCTTTTTTGTTATTATCAATTTTATTGCAATTTATCTTGTACTTTTGTATATGTTTGGAGCTTTTCTCTTCTGGCCTCCACTGAAAAAGTTTTCTTGCCCAGTTGGACTAACCCGGTTAACAAATGTCAAATAAATAAATAGTAAAAGCAGCAACAGCCAAATAAGCAGGGAGACTGGGATTCAACTGCAAAGGAATCAGTAAGCAGTGGTGACACAAAAGAGAGAATTACAGTAAAATACTTCTCCTTGTTCCAAAAGATATTTTTATTATTTTAATGTAAGTAGAGATAAGTTAGCTATTGTTTGAATTAAACATAGCAATGTCTTTCAGCTTTTCCCCGGTTAGGGGTCACCACAGCGGAACTCCGGTCCGCTAATGACTGGCAGTGGATTTTTACGGTTCCGAGTTGCCAACCCGATGCCCAACCTTCAAAGAAGGCACGCCCATTCACGCACACACCTACCTGCATGTCTTTATATGTCACTTGACCGTGGGGAGGACATGCAGAGTCCACACAGATATTAAAAGCATTAATACTCTCAATTGAAGTACATAAAGCAATATTTCTGTGGGGAAGGCAGTCTGGATGTATGTTAGGGTTTTCAGTTGTGATTGTTAAGGGTTATAATATAAGGCATTGAGTTGAAAAGAACTTTCTACAAGTTACAATGCTACACAGTACAAAATCAGTTTCATGCAGCAAAGTACTGGCAGAGAAGTAGTACAGAGGCAGGATATAATAGCGAGAAGAGGAAAGGGCTACATGCAGTGACTGTAAAATTAAGAAGTGCATAAACATTTTTCAAGCTGTTGCTTAGGACGGTAAGAACTTTTTTTTTGATTTAGTGACTTTTTCCTAGTGTTAAAGCTCAAATGAGGTAAAATAATAAGGTCTTGGAGGTGATTGTAAGCTTAACGGTTTGTCAAATTTTTAGTTGCTGGTATTCCAGCCAAAAGACAGCCAGGCATGAGATGCAGGAAGGGAAGCTATTCACTAAGGACCACACTGATTGCCCAGTTGGTGACCCTGTTGAGTGAAATATAGCAAACGGATGGAGACACGCATTAAAGGAACAGTGTACTGAATTGCAATGAAGGAGGTAGCATTAAGCATTTGAGCAGCTGCAACCTCCTTCCATGCAATTCAATACACTCTTCCTTTAATGCCTCTCTCAGTCATTTTGTATGTTCCAAATAACAGGGAGTTGAATAATATAAAAGATGGTCAGGAAAATAAAAATTAAATTGCTGGGTGGAAAAAGTAGATCAGTAAATATGTAGGTTGTTTTCCCGGCTATGAGGGTACAGGTTGAACAGATTTAGACTGCAGTTTTATTTTTACTAATATGGAAAGCAGACAAGTATTTGTGAATGAGCAGACCAATCCTAATGTCTAGATTAGTTAACGTCTGTTTTAGTAGCCATCAAATTGGGGTATTTCCCCTAACGTGGGAAACATTTTGTTTACTTCTCTTCAAAAATATATGTAGCAGAAGAATGGTGTGATCAAGACAGAAATGTGTTAATTTCATGGTAAACCTGTAGACTGTCAAAGGTGATAGAGATCCCAGTTATTCTAATTAGGGGTATTATATAATTATCAACCACAGGATGGATAAGGCCAGTTTATAACCAAATGGGATAGGCTATTTAGAGCATAAAAAAGGGAAATCAGCTAGGCTTAAAATGGCCAACAAGGGTGGCTACCCAGTACTTACTGATGAACCTATAGAAGTGCAACAGTTAACTGTAAATATAAAAGAGGAAGAAATGAATGGCGATACTCATTCAGGCCTGTAGGTAAGTCTCCAGGTTCAGATGGCATACCCTAAATATCTGAAAGTTGAGATGAAGGATCCTAATAAAGACATAGATGGAATTATTTAATAGTTTCTTAAAAGGAGGAGATACCTGGATCACAAAAGAAAGCAGCAAAGGTAGTTATACGTAAAGAGGAGAAAGATCCTACCGATCCTGACACATATAGACTGATTTCAAAATTAAATCATGACTGCAAAGAACTTATATCTATATAATCAAAAAGGATATTATGCGTGCTGCCAAAATGAATAGTTCTAGATCAGTATGGAAAGGGAGACAGAGATTTGACAGTATCAGTAGAACTTTAATGATTAATAATGTCTCAGAGGAAGAAAGACAATGGTAAGCCTGGATGCAGGAAAAACTTGTGACAGGAAAAGTTGGCATGTATATGAGTAAGCTAGAGGAAGAATTTGCATCCCATGTTGAAATAATTTAATTAATTAATTAATTAATGTATTTATTTACATTTTTTACTGGGAAGTTCTGACTGGACACAGGTCCTTTTTCAGCGGAGGCCTGGGGAGAAAAGCTCCACAATATTATAAATGAGCAAAGTAGATGAGCAATTGAAATTATAGTATTCGAGAAGATGATAAGCATAGCAATTGGTTACATTATACAATATTAAAGAAACAATGAATTACATAGAAATAGTAGACTTAGCAATATCTAGCTAGAGGCCAGGAATCATTAGAAGGTTAAATGTACAGGTAGTACTTAAGGGCAAACATATTCTGTACCAGCTAGTAGGAACTCCAACATTTATACACTGTTGGAGTAAGAATTCAAGGGAGGAAGAGAGGAAGATGGTGGGTTTTTAGTCGGGATTGGAACAAGGACAGAGCCCGTGCATTTTTAGGTGAGACTTAAGTGCACTCTTGAAGTGACTGCTGGAAGGTAGAGTGGTTATGGGGGAGAGGTTGTTCCATAGTTTGGATATGGCACAGGAGAATAGAGCTTCTCCTGCTGAGTGTTTGACTCTGGTGATAAGATGTAGATTTTTGCTGCTGGAGTGTAGGGGTCTAATGGAGCAGTAATGTTGGAGGAGGTTTTGAAGGGATGGGATTTTAAGAGGATGGTTTACTAGTTTGTGGGCGAGTTGATTCAGGTGAAGGAGTTGAGGGAGTTCAAGCCAGTCAAGTTCCCTAAGTGAGATACAGTGGTGGCTGCGATAGGATGTGCCAGTAGCAAATTTTGCAATTTTATTGTAGCAGGCCTCGAGCTTGTTTAGGTCTGACTGTCTGAGTTTGGTAAGTATAGGAGAGGCGTAGAGTAAGGTGAAGATTAGTTGGGAATTGGCAACAGAAGTTCTGGCTGTCTTGGTGAGGTATTGTTTGTTTGTATACAATGCACCTAGTTTTTTGTGTACTTTTTTATGGTAAGAGATATGTGGGTGTCAAATCTGAGTCTGTTGTCAATCTCCACATCAAGTAGTTTGGTGTGATCTGCTGGGGAGATGATGGTATTGTCTTTGGTTAGAATATTGAAGTGGGGGTAATCTGGATAGGTTTGGTGGGTTGGAAGATAAGGAGTTTAGTCTTGTTTGGATTGAGTGGTAGCTGGGCATTAGATAGCCAGCTTTCAACAGATGAGAATGATTCCTGTGTGATCTTTTCAAGTTCCGGTATAGTAGGGGCAAAGCAAATGAGGGTGGAGTCATCTGCAAACTGTATGAGAGAAGCATGCTTGGTGGTGGTATGTAGGTCATTGGTGAAAAGGAAGAATAGTAGGGGACCAAGGATGGAGCCTTGGGGAACACCAAGTGTAACAGGAAGTTGAGGAGATAGGTTATCATTCCAAACAACTGATTGTTGGCAGCCAGTTAGATAGCTATCGAACCAATCAGTGGCTGATTGGGAAAAGGTTAGGTTAGTGAGAACAGAGAGTCATATTTTGTGTGATACCATGTCAAAAGCCTTTGACAGATCCAGAAATATAGCAGTGGAGAACATGCCATTGTTTTTGTGATGATGGATAGTGTTGGTGAAAGAGAGCAAGGTGGTAGTAGTGCTGTGATATGGACTGAAACCATGTTGGGTTTTGGAGATGAGGTTATTAGATAGGAGGTAGTCTAAGACTTGAGAGTTACTGCATTTCTCAAGTATCTTGGAGAGTGGAGAAAGCATGGCGATGAGGCATTAATTGGAAAGATCAGTGGAGGAGCCGCCTTTATGGTGGGGAATGATGTGGGATATTTTCCACAGAGTGGGGACATAGCTTTCTGCTATGGAATGGTTAATTAACATAGAAACTGGATATGCTAGGGCATCAGCTGCTATTTTTAGGTATTCTGAAGGGAGATTGCCAGCTGCAAGTTTTGTGGGCTAAAATTTTGACAGAAGTCTTTTTATATAGGAAGTGGGTACTGAGGATAAGGAAAAAGCGGGGGCAGAGAATGTGGGGGGAGTGGTTAGAGGGTTGTGCTGTCTGGCTAAAGATAGAATGGTACAGTGAAGTGTTTATTGAAAGAGTCAGCAATACTGCTGGAGGAGGGGAGAATGGTAGGTGGGCGGGTGTCTACTTTACCCGGGTGGAGGATGGAATTTATTGTGGACCAGAACTGCTTAGGGTTGTGGTGGGAAGAGTTTAGAGTGGACTGATAGTATAAGGTTTTATCTATTTTTATTTGCTTTTTGACCTTATTGTGCAATTCAAGGAAAGATCGCCTAGGGGAGGGGGTTTGTTAGGTGCCAGTGTTTCCAAGCCTCATCTCTGATTTTCATTAGTACCCTGGTGCTTTTTTGTAGCCAGGGGGAGTTCTGAGTTTTAACTCTGGCATTTCTTATGGGGGCATGAGTGTTTAGGATGTTTAGGAAGGTACCAATGAAGAAGTGGATGGCTTCATCTAGATTGAGATATTTTAGTGGAGTCCAGTTACATTTTTAGAGGGAAGAGATAAATGAGTGAGGGTTAAAGTTTGCCTTGATTTGGATTTGTCTGTGGATAATGGGCTTAACACTCTTTACATGGTGTCTTAGGAGTAATGTTGGGGAATGGTTACTGAGGCTGAGGCTGTCAGGTAGACAGCCAGCTATACAACTGTGATGATCTTTGTTGACTAGTATTCAGTCAAGAATTAGTTAGGGATTTTATTTATATGGGTAGGTGATTGTATTAGTTGAGAGAAACCATGGAGATTTAGGTGGTGGACTGGGTGATTGTTACTACACGATAGCCAGTTGATATTAAAGTCGGTGAGGATTATGGGGTAGAGAATGGTTGGCCCAGTTCAGGAGGTTTTCTGGGGGAGGTATGTTTTGGCCTGGTGGGAAACAGCACCCTATGATGTTGATTGTTTTATTTGGGTTAGTTTGAGATTGGCATATAAGATTTCTTCGTTCCAGATCTGGGGAGCAGATTTGTTGAGAATTTGGATGTTGATGTGGTGTTTAAACATTAGTGCTACTCCACCCCTTTCTTGGATAGTCTGTAGCCAGAGGGGAGTATTTCCTCATTTTTGATGTGAGGTTTGAGCCAGGTTTCGGTTAGGATGAGAATATCAGGGGAGTATAGGTTTATGTTGGCATGTAGGTCTTGGGTTTTATTAAATTAGTTCTGATGTTTAGACACATGATGAGGAGGTCAGATGGCTTTTTGTTGGTTGTAATTAGTGACATGGGGCAGTTTTTTGGGAGAGTGTTTGGGGTGGTGTTGGTGTTGGTGGGACCAGGGTTTGGGTGGATGTCTCCACTGAGGGTTAATTTAGACAGGGTAACAAACATTAGCTTTATAAAGGTTGTAAATAATCTGTCATATTTTAGGGATACTTTTTGTTTAGAAGTAGTAGGTATTTAGTAATTGAGTGGGTGTATTGGGATGAAGTTTTTGGTGGGAAGGGAAATGTAGTTAGTGAGTGGGTGTTGGAAGAAGTTGAGGTGTGGGTGCAGTGAAGATGGTTGGGTGTGACTATTGTGGAGTCATGGTAGGATGTGAAGTTTGGAAGAAGAATGCAGGTAAGGAGTGTAATCACCTTAGGTAGTAGCATAACTGTGTCAGATAAGATGTGTGATAGGAAGAAGGAGGGTGCTGTATGGTGGAGGAGAGAAGTTCTAAGTTTTGTCCTGATTGGTTGATGATTATCAACAAAGAAATTATTAACAAAGATTATTAACAAAGAAAATGTATACAAGGTCAGAAGTAAGCATACAAGTGTTGGGATGGGATTCTGATAAACTGAGTTTGTCTAGAGGAACAAAGCAGGCATATCCTCTTTTCCCATTGTTCCATTGTTGTTCACAATGGAGAGAAGGAGAGAGAGAGAGAGAGAGAGAGAGAGAGGCATTGGCAATGAAAATAAGTGCACATATCTAATGGTGCAAATGGACGAAAGGTAGGAAAGAAAAGCATTGTTTGAGGACAACATAATAATGTGTTTAATAAATCTAGAGCAAGAACAAAATGTCCCCATGTTGTAGCATATTTTGAGAGTTTCAAATGTTTTGGGTCATAAAATGAATGCAGATAAAAGCCATATCTGTAAAGTTTGTGCTCAGGTATGAATTACTTTGCCTATTCCTGTACCTTTTGGGGGAGGTATGAAAAAAATGAAGCACCAAGGAATATGATATAGGAAAGACTCAATAGCAGCAGTAAAGGATGTGTGGAAGGAAACCAAGCAGAAGATAATCCAAACAGTATGGGAGCAGGAGCTACTGGTTATGGATCTGGATGTTAAGTTACAGGCAGTGAAAATGGTATTGCTTCCCTTAATTTTGTATGTTGACAAGGCTTATTTCTATTGGTTGGATGATAAATTACGACAAGCACTAAATGAGAAACTTAAGAACTATACCAGGGTAGGAAAGAGGCCTACGGTTAAGTGAGATGAGACGATCCTAGTGAAAGAGCAAAGCAGCATGCGGTTGTCTGATTAAAAAGTGTACTTTAAGGCAATGCAGTTAATGCTATTTTATATGAACTTTTTCTAGTGTATAAAGATGCATTAATGCAAAAATACATAAATTTAATAACCCAGATGCTCTAACTATTCTTATAAAATGGGCTTCATTTAAAGTTTGCATATTTAGAATGTCATTAGAAATGTCTAAAAGGCACCAGGAGCAATACTGTAAATTGGTTATACAGTTACAATTGATCAGCATATTACTGAACATTAATTATGATAAATATAGCAATCAATTTGGGGTCTATATTAGAACATCGAAGTTTCAGAACTTTGAATGTTCTAATATTGAACCCTATTCAGCGAACACTGAAAATAGCAAAGCTGCAGACAATCAATTTTTTTCCCAGGGAAAGAATTCAGTTGTCTGTTTCTGTTGCTTCGCTATTTTCAGCACTGTGGTGGAACGTTACAGGTCGGGTTCAGGTAAGTGGGTAAGTGTGCGATTGTGTGGACATGAGGGTTAGGGTGGGTTAGGTGAGTTAGGGTTAGGGCGTGGGTCAGGTAAGTGTGCAATAGTGACGGACCTTAGGGTTAGGGTTTGAATTAAGGTAAGTGGATAGTTAGTGGTGTATGTACAGTTTGGAGTAGGGATAGATGTAAGATTTTAGGTGTATGTGTGTGTGGATTGCTGTTTGTTTGGTGTGCTTGTGTTGTGTGTATGTGTTTCAGAACAGCAATTTTTTTTCCCTAGGAAAAAAATTGCTGTTCTGAATGTTCAATGTTGTCAGCGGTCACTGAATTGTGTTCGATATTAGAACATTCGAAGTTCTGAAACTTCGATGTTCTAATATAGACTCATCAATTTGTAGAAGTTTTGCAAAGGACTCAGTAACTTTCACTTGATTTTTCTAGAAAAATCTCATATCAAATAAGGAAAGAAAACTGCTTTGAAGCTGAAGTGGGAGGAGGATATTTTCATAAGTTAATGATATGGACTGTCGGTCACTTTACATACAAAATATAAATTCTCCAGAAGGCACAGTATCAGCTCCAAAAGAATATTAAATATTTTGACATCTTTGTATTAAATTATTTTTTGTAAAAATGAAAATATAAAGTTACTAGATTCAAATCAGTTTATTAGTTCTGCACAAAAGCCAGAAATTCATTTTCCTTCATTTGAGATTTCTTACAAATTTAAACACACCAAATCCCATGGATGTAAAGAGCACAAATACAAACCAAAAACATCCAAAGGCAACCATGCAGTGAAGACATGTCTAGTTATTTAGCGCTTTTGACCAAAATCTTCATCAGAATAAAAAAAAACATCCTTTCCATCCACACTTAAATACCCATTTCAATTAATAATATCCAATGAAAACCTTCATAAATAATTCAGGGTACATCTCAAAATTCACACATCACCCTGCATAGATAACATTTATGAAATGTACTTAAAAATATAGTAGAACCAAACCACAGCCAGTATCCAGAAAAAGAAACTTTTAATGGTGAGTGCTTTCACAACAGATTTTGCCGCTTTATCAGACAACGCAACATCTCTTTACTTTAGTATTTAAAATATATTCCAACCAATAAAATTTCCTGTGTAATTAACAGTCAATTAAAAGCATTAACAAGGCAATTAAAATTTAAAAACATGAATACAAATTGTCATCTTACTAAGTTCTTGCCTGTAAAACTGGCTCTGTAGAAGCCTTATCATTGAGCCCCTTCCCCACTATTTCTGTAACCATGATGCTTTGGCCAAACACGTGGCCAAGTATGCTAGTACACACACATTTAGATTTATGGTTATAGAAATAGTTAAAAACAATGAAAGGAGAGGGGATGTTACCAATAGAACAGAAGTGGCTGAATTAGAATGGATAATCAGGATGAAAGCTACAATGGGGAAGGGGCTCAATGATAAGTTTCTTTTTTGGGTTCCTATTACGCGATCGAAAATCCCTTTAGGTGAATATGAACAAGACGTCGAACCGTATTGTCTGAAGTATGTAAACCCGGAATGGTCAAAACCGCAAATTTCAAAATGTTGATTTGTTTTGGTTGGCCCGTCTGCGGTATAGCTCCGTAAGGTAAGTGTGCGATAGATAGGACTTTAGTGTTAGGATTTGGGTTAAGGTAAGTGCATAGATAGGTAATGTATGTAAGAGTTAGTGTAGTGTTAGTTGTAGGGTTTTTTTAAGTGTATGTATGTGTATTATTTATTTTGTTTAGGTGTATGTTTGTAGGGGATGTGTGCTGTAGTTATGGACCTTAGGGTTAGGGAGGGGTTAAGGAGAGTGCATAGATAGTTGTGTTTGTGGGGTTTAGTATAGTGTTGGAGGTAGGGTTTTGGTCCTTTAGTTTAGGTCAGAAGTAGGGTTTGGTTAGTGTATGTATGTGGTTTATTTATTTTGTTTGAGTAGGTAGTATGTAGCGGGTGGTGAGGTTGGCCAGCTATGACAGTTCAATATTGTTTTCTGCGGTTTAGTGCGTTTGGGATTTTCATGGTTCGTGGTATAGGGGTCGATGTTTTGGTATTTGCACATAGGGTTTTTCGCATTGGTAATATAGACCCTCTTTTTTCTGTATACTGGCTATGGTTTGGTTGTACTAAATTTTTTCAGTACATTGGCTTTTATCATTTGGTGGAACCATTTGCTTGCACCACATTCGTTTCTTCTTTGTTAACATTTATGAAAGTATTTGCAAAAAACATTTAATACATACTGTTTCATTTAAACCAGGCTTTTTATCAGCCTGTATTTTTCTTGGTTTGGAAAAGTAGTCCTATATAAAAATAAGTAGTTCCAATTGCAGAAAAGGTCAAAGAGAATAGATTGCTGTGGTTCGGGCACACATGCAAGAAAGCAGAAGGCAATCTGGTGAAGAATATTTTGGACAGACAGGAAGAAGGCAAGAGGAAACAAGGGCATCCAGTGACAGTCAATCATGACTGCTGAAGAAGGTAGGACAGTGGCATTGAATAGGTTGAAATGGCAACAAGTGACATGACACCCTGACCCCATGTAGAAAATGAGGAAAAGGGGGTTAATGATTATTATGATGATAGCTTATGTTTACTGACAAGTCTTTTGCAACAGATGAGAGTACTTTATTTGGAGCCTTTCTTTACAGAGCCCAGTGTCAGTAAACAGGAGCATAACATCTTATCAACATATGCTGAAGTGGCTACAAAATCTCTGGCTAAGCCTCCTAGGCCCCCTGTAGCAAACCTTAACCAGAGAAAAATACAAATACTGAAACTGCTCAAACAACTAGACAAAGCACCCAAAGGATGACACAGGAAGGATAAAATGCAAAGTTTATGAAGCGCTTTCCGTCAGGTTCATTGACCCAACTTCCTCAGATAACAACGAAGTAATGCATAGAAATTTTTAAATACATTATGTTTAATATGTTTAGCTAAACATTCTCAATTTTATTTTTTATTATACTGTACAAATGTTCATATATTCTTTCTTTTAGTTTTCTATCATTTTTTCAGACATAGAAAGCTGAACAGAGATTACATTGAGCTAAATATACCACCATTTTTGTATTACATGTAAACCTTTTGTTAATGCAATATCCCTTATTTCTAATAGTAATTTTTTCTCCTGTTGCTATATAACCACAATAATTACATGATTCACATTTTAACATTCCAGGTGTACATACAAAGTTTATATTGGGCACTTCCAAAATATTTTTCAGATTATATCCTCTCCTATTCACAAATTCTGGTTTTGGTCCTATTTTACTTACTATGTATTTGTCATTTAAAAGGATGTTCCAATTCTTCAGAATGACATTTTAATTGTTCCCACTGTTTCAGGGCTATAAGTAAATACAAAGCTCATATTGTATGCTTTACTTATTTCCTTTGTATCCAATTCTCCCTCTAGATGGATAATATCTGTCTGATCTATATTCTCTTGTAGTACAGTTTTTTCATGGGGTTCTATATGTTTTTGTTTTAAAATTGGTTCATATATTCCCTTAGATCTCTTATGAGTACTTCAGATACCAAATCTGAAAGAAGTGTTACTGGGTACCCTCTTTGTGTGAACATCTGAAATAATTGTTCACATTCTTTGTGAAACTCCACTTCACCAGTTACTATTCTAGCTGTACGAACTAGTTGTCCCTTAACTATTGATTTTTTCTGGAAGTAAGGATGTGAACTGGTGAAGTGGAGAAACGAGTTAGAGTACGTTTCTTTATGAAAAATAGATGCTTTGTAACCTTCTCTATCTTTCCTAAGGAGTACATCTAAATAAGCTATTTTTTCAGTACCAAAATTATTTGTAAACTTTAAATAAGAACTGCTATTATTAAGATGTTCCACTAAATTTTTAGCTATAATTTCATTGCCCTTTAGGATGATAAAAATATCATCCAAGAATTGTGTATAATAATAAATACAATTCATTATATCAATATTCGAAAAAATATTTTCATGTTCCCAATGGCCTAAACTAGGTTTGCATAACTAGATCCCGTCGGTGAGCCCATTGCCACTCATATTAGTTGTAAATAAATTTCTTTTTCGAATATGATATAATTATTATACAATATAATGGAAGCAGTTCTTCCACCAATCTAATGTCTATCTGTGGAGCTTTATATTTCCTCATCATTGTTAATACTGCTTGAATCCCCTCGTCATGAGGTCTAGAGCTATACAAATCGCAAACATCTATTGCTAAAAAAATGATATTCTCTGCAAAATGCCAGTTTATCTATGTCTGATAAAAATGACCAAGAATCACGACAGATCTGTTTTTCATTGTTGACATTTTTTTCAAAATGTTTTCCACTGCTTTTGCACTAGCGTAGGTGACAGACGGCCTAGCATCTACTAGTGCTCTCATAGGTGGATCAGCTGTATTCTTGTGGACTTCTGGCACTCCAAAGATACATGGAATTTTTGGAAAAGATATAGTTAAATAATTCAAAGTATGTATATCTATTGTACCTTCTATGAACAAGTCATTAAGGTATATGTTAATATTTCGATATGCTGTATTTAATTCATTTCTACTAACTTTCATATATGTTTCAGTACTTAAAACCTTATTCATCTTGGTTATATAATTGGTGTAATTCATCATTATCAACCCACCTCCTTTATCTGGTTTTATACATCTAACAGGTTGACTTTTTATTTCATTTAATAGTGACTATTCTGAGCCATGGCTCTGGCAATTGTCTGTTTCTATAAGGAGGCCCTTTTGGAGGATACTTTGTGTCGACTGGAGAGTCAGTTATGGTGCCCAGTTGCAGTCATCTGTGAACTTGGTCAGCCACAGTCCTTCCGTGTTGGCCTGTACCTCTGAAAATATATACGAACAGGGGTCCCGGACGACGCTTGTGAGGACACCACTTGTAACCTGGTTTGGAGTCTGACATGGCTCAGCAATTCTAACTCGTAATAATGCAGTTTTGTCCTTGGAGCCAGTTTGCAATCCATCGGTTTTGAGGTGTGAAATTTGCTTTAGAAGTTTTTCACTGTGGTTTTCCTGGGCGGGGGTGGGTCGGGATGTGAATATCCAATTGAGATTAGTTTATGGTCTGATCTTACCAGTGAGGGATACACTTCTGGTCTGGAGCCACAGAGTCCCCATGTTGTGATGATCAGGTCCAGTATGTTTTTTCCCCTCTTGTGGGATCGGTAACAAGTTGTTCCCATAGCATTTGGTTTATAAATTACAGGAACAGCACGAGCTAGGGTGTTGGGAGCTGAGAGATGCTCACAGTCTATGTTTGGGTGGTTGAGTCGCCCAATATAATGGTGTTGGAGAACCTTCATGTATTTTCCAGTGTTCTCAGAAA